>NC_067139.1:28255076-28555076 GCF_903995435.1 Acomys russatus | reverse complement strand
CTCAAGGTGACAAGGTGGAGGATGACAGATGACAGCATTTGGCCATCTTGCTCTGGCTGCCACATGTGCGCACACAAGCAGGTGCACCTGCGCATTCATGTGCATGCAAACCTCTCTCTCTCTCTCTCTCTCTCTCTCTCTCTCTCTCTCCCAATGCATACCTCCCCTTCCCCAATCATGAGAAAAGGAGGTAGTATGTGGGAACATCTTAAGATGTCCTGTTTAAACAAACAGCCTTGCAGCCCTCTCTAGCATGGGCATCTGGTCAGCAGATGCCAGCCATGCTTGGCTGCTGTTCAGCTTCCTTGTTGGTACTCTGCTTTCAGTCCCATGGCCCTTTGTGGCAGTGGAAAATGAAGTTAAGTGTCTGTCCAAGTAAGTGGCAGGGAAAACCTGTGTCATTAAGGAAACGATTACTGTGTGTAGATGCTTTCAAACTCCTTCACCTAATACACTGGCTAGTTTGATGTCAACTTGGCACAAGTAGAGTCACCAGAGAGGAGGGAGCTTCAACTGAAAAAAATGCTTCCATAAGATCCAGTTGTGGGGCATTTTCTTAATGAGTGGTCAATGGTGGAAGGCCCAGCCCATTGTGGGTGGTGCCATCCCAGGGCTAGTGGCCCTGGGTTCTATTACAAAGCAGGCTGAGCAAGCCACAGGGAGCAAGCCAGTAAGCAGCATCCCTCCAGGTCCTCCCTCCAGGTTCTGGACCTGCTTGAATCTTACTGCTTTTGGTAATGAACAGTGAGCAAAATAAACTCTTTCCTCCATAAGTTCCTTTTGGTCATGATGTTTGATCACAGCAATAGTCACCCTAACTAAGACATCCAGTCACTCTCTAAGGTGCTTATTGCAAGCTACAAAGCCTTTGTCACTCAAGAGCCACTTGCAGATCTCTGGGGTGAGCATCAATAGGAGGTCAGTGCCCCCCAAAATCACATAGTGGCCGGAGAAAATCTTTTAGGTGCCCTAGGAGATGAATTGCAATTTCTTTCCTTTTTACCCTTTGATTCAAATTTAAGAGGCACCAGAGCATTATTAAGAAAGCATAAAATGCACACCAGATCTACATATGTGAATAACTCTGGAGGGAATGGTACAAAGTGTTGGCTGAGATTATTTGGTATCATAGACATTTATAAAAGCAACTTAAAAAAATAGAGGCACTGGAGGTGTGTTGTTTGCTTAGCCTCCCAGAGAGAAGGCATGGGGGTTCGAGTGGAGAACCACTTAATTTGCTTTTTAAATATCACAAATTTATTTCAATGAATGGGCATTACTATTGTTGCCTAAAAATAATTCAGGGGGAGGGGGGGACCAGTGTTGTGATTCCTTGAATGTTATTTGAAATACTAATGAGATATTTTAGACTAACCAAAGAAATTAAACTTTGCTATGGAACTCCAGTGTGAGTGAGTAGTCGGCAGCTCTGTTAGCTCCACTTCAAAGGATGAATATCAACTCTATGCTACCCACTGTGGTAGAGCAAGGTACTAATTAACTATCCAGGTGATTTCCCTAAATCATGTAGAACAGGTAGTTTTAGTTGGACAAGCAGATTACTGGAAGTGGAGTAAGGAATTCTAGTTAGCTTTCAATTCCACTAAATGCCTGTTTCTTGTTTTTCCAAGCACTGTACATTCTAATTACCGGAAAATCCTTTGAACTTGGCTAATTAGAATAACGCCATTCCACTGCCCCCAGGCAAACAGTAAAAAGGTAAAATGTTCTTGAAGAGCTTCCCGTCACGGCAGTGTGCAGTTTCAGGTGGGCGGACAGAAACAAATTTGACCAGAACAAGTTCTGTCACATAAAGACTGTTTTTTTTTTTTTTTCTTTTCTTCCTTTAGCCAAAAGGATGTGTCTTTCTACATATGCAAATCAAGCATAATTTTAACAAGATACTGTTTGAGATGTTTCAAGAGAGAAATGGGACAGTGCTGTCTCTAAAAATTTAGGAGTGGTATTAAACTGTCTGTCATTTCTTTATAGCCTCCAGAGTTCCCGCTCTGTGATCCCAAGACCAGTGGAAATTTGATCACTTTAAATTGCCAGCCTTAAGCTCAAAGGGCCATAAAAACGCATTCATGGATTTGTAGGTGAGCTGCTGAGGGCTGAGGGCTGTGGCTCAGTGGTAGAGCACTTGTCTAGCACCCACCAAGTTTTGGGGTCAGTTCCCAGCGTAAGACTAAATAGAAAAAGCTAGTGCTGGTCTGGCAAGTTGTCAGGGACAAGTATCAGCTAGAAGCTCAACTTTATCATTTGTGAAATGAAAACTGTCCATCTTTTGTATACACTGCTTTCTTTGTTGTTGCTATTTTTTGGTTTTGGGTTTTGAGGGTTTTGTTTGTTTGTTTGTTTTGTTTTTTGTTTTTTGAGACAAGGTTTCTCAGTGTAGCCTTGGCTATCCTGAACTCACTTTGTAGACCAGGGTGGCTTTGAACTCACATTGATCCTCCTGTCTCTGCCTCCCAAGTGCTGAAATTAAAGGCGTGCGCCACCACACCAGGCTACACTGGGTTATTAAAAGACAGAACTAACAGAGGTACCAGAACACTGTCATTAACACATATAACAGATTTTGCTTAGCATGCAATGGAGAACATACTTAATTTTCTATTAAAGTTAAGAGGACTAAAGTGTATAATACAGAAGAAGAAAAAGGATATGACTATTAAAATTACTCACCATGCAACAGCGTCAAAACCCATGGTATGTTCTTTTAAAGGTCATATAATTTCATATCTACAGTGCTGTTTAGTGTCCTGAATCTAAAGATGACTCTGTTTTTAGTACTTTTGGTCCCATGCATTTTGAACATAGGTACAGGTTTAATGACCAGAATGGGACTGTATTCAATTTTTATATTATCTGATTTCCATCTATCTTGTTAATTTTGTACAGATTTATATTTGAAATTATCCTTTGGATAATATTAAGTATTTTTAGTGCTATTTTTTCTCTAAATGAACCTACTAGGGTGACTAACGTCAGAATGTTTCCAACATTTATTTATTTATTTATTTTTATTCACAGTCTAAGTCTCTTGTAACTAAACTTGTTTATGTGATATTTATATGAAGTGGAGTTTGGGGGTTATTCTTTTGACATGCTAATGTAAGTGCTCATTATATTTTTATATTTTATAAATATCATAAACAATAGCTAATATTCATTCAATTGTTGCTATAGTGATAAGGTCTTCAAAAGATCTTGTTTCACGTGCAAGAGTGAAATATTCATGTGTGTGTGTGTGTGTGTGTGTGTGTGTGTATGTGTGTGTGTGTTTTAAATTTAAAGATAGGGTCTAATTTGTAGTCCAGGCTGGTCTCCAGCTATAACCTTAATGCTGGAATTACAGGCAGGTGCCACTGTGCCCAACTGGAAGGAATAGTTTATAAGGGGCAAATTATAACTAGACAGGCCTTAAAGTATAAACCTTATGATTCTCCAAACCTTATCTTTAGTCTAAGAATATATAAGTTAGAGTGTCTATAATGGGGAATCTACCGTGGAACCTCAAATTAAAATAAGTCTTTTGCAATTATAAAGAGCTGCATAGAGAATGTGAGGCTTTTTCTGCCGACTCCACTCAGCTGCACAGAAGCATGGAAAGCCATGACAGGAAGAGCCTGCCTGTCTCTCGCTGCTAGCACAACGCCAAGGGGAAGGGGATGACATCATAGAGGACATGAATACAGTGTTTCATTGCTGATGCTTTTGTTTGCTTGTGACTTTTCTTTCCCCAGACAGGATCGTGTAGCTCATTGTAGCTTCTAATTTGCAATTCCTCCCTGGCTCAGCAGGAATTAATAGGCATGTATCACTATGACTGGAAAAAAATTGTTCTGACGATTAAAAAAGGGAATATCAGAAACAATAAAAAAGAAAGTTCAAAGCAAATACAGATGTCTACACATTTTTGCATTGGTCTTCTAATGTTGTGTAAAAGACTCTTGTAACTATGTGCATGGATGAAGCCAAGGGATGCTTGTCTTTTCTGACATTCTTGTGTGGTTTGAGTAATACTAGCCTTGAACATGAGCCGGGAATTGCTCTCCTTTTTGGTATTTTATGGAAAAGCGTGTGGCCAGTTGGTGTGGATGTCTTCCTCTAACTTCTTTTCTACCAAGGCTGGACTCCCATATTCCTACCATGACAGCAGCACACTGCGCCTGTTCTCAGAGGAGGGTCCATGACATCAACTTCTGCTTCAGAACACAGATGCCTGAGTGCCAAAGACCTCCAAATATGCCTCCTCTTCCATGCTGAGCCGATAAACTACATGCCTTACCCACTCCTTTAACTCTGAGGTGAAGAACACTAAAAGTTGAATTCATAAGATTATAAATTTGTATCCACTAAATTGACTAAATTAAGACTTTTTAATAAAATTATGTCAAATGTACAATATTGTTAAGAAAAAAAAAAGGTGGTCCATGAGCCAGGTGTAGTGGCTTATGCCCATAATCCCAGCACTCTCAGAAGCAGAGGCAGGTGGATCTCTATGAGTTTGAGGCCAGCCTGGTCTACAAAGTGAGTCCAGGACAGTCAGGGCTGTGCAGAGAAACCCTGTCTCGGAAAAAACAAAAAAATTAAATGGGCCATGCTCCTTGTTCCCAGAATTAAAGGACCTGAGTCCTGACTCCATCATCATGACCGTGCGGCCTCCTCCTGGCTCAGCCTTGCGTTGCTGATCCTGTGGAGTGCTTGCCTCCCCGATTGATGCTGGTGAAGATGAAGTAAAGTTACGGAGAATGTGCAGCACCTTGAAAGCCTACAGGAACTATTAGCTGTGATTAAACTCCTCATGTAGGACACCGTGGCCCACTCTGTCAACATCAGGAAGCAGAGGGAAGGAGGGTTGGAACCCAAAGGCGTGCCTCTTGGCGTCTGCTTTCTCTAGCTAGACTGTGCCCCCATAACGCGTCCATCACCTCCAGAAACTGTGCCAATGACTGGTGATCGATTGGCTAACACATGAGCGTCTACGGTAATTCCTGTTCAAACTGCAGTAGGAGGTAGCCAAGGAACTCGTGCAGATATGAGCAGGAAGCAGGCATCAAGCTAGAGGCCTAGAAATGAGGGGCCTTTCTGACGGCGGCATTGGGTTTTACTATCTAAGTACTAAAACACCACTGAAGTTTCATGTTAGCTATTTCAGACTGTTGGGTGTAGGTAGCCTTTTATCTTAAAAACAAACAGGCTACAAAAAGCGCCGTCCCCCCGCCCCCATACATCAGCAAACAGTGCCAAATTAATCCCTCAAGCACACAGTATTGATTTAAGAGGAAATGCTAGTTTGTATAATATACTTAGTGGGAATTATGGCAGCCCTGGAAAGTTCCTGTCCTGTCTTTTCCACTTATGAAAAGGCGACATGCCTGTGGCAAGAACTTAAGAGGGAATAGCAGAGCTTTCTCCTTAGGCTGAGCTTGTTCTTCTACGGGTCCTCAAGCCACTATCATGATAGTCTGTGTTCTTCAGAACTCCAGGCTTGAGGGGACAGCCAATGACCATGATTTTGTACCTACCTTCATTATCTGGTTCCTGTTACTTCCAGCAAGAATTTTCGATTTTCTTCCTCTATTGTGTGTATGTGTGTGTACGTGTATATATATGTATGTATGTATATGCACGTGCATATATGTGTATGCATGTGCATGTGTGTGTATATGCATGTCTCTGTGTGTATGCATGTCTCTGTGTGTATATGGATGTCTCTGTGTGTGTGTGTATGTGTGTGTTTGGTGCCAGGGATTGTAATTAGATCCTCCACATCTGGGCAAGGAGCATCACTGAGCTGTACTTAATTCTGTAGCTTAGACAGGCCTTGAGTTTACAATTCAGCCTGCAATCCTCAAAGACAACACTATAAAATGGGAAAACCTCCCACACTTATTAATTGGCAGAATTAGTATCATGAAAATGGTTATATTACATTAAAAATAATAACCTGCAGGTTCAATGCAATCCTCCATTGAATTCTAATGACATTCTTCACAGAACTAGGGAAAAATCCGATATTTTAATTGATATTGAAACCCAAAAGACTAAAACAGTTGAAAGTAGAAAGGGCCATGTGACAGAGACCATATGTGACCTCAAGTTAGACTGCAGAACCATAATGACAAAGGTAGTGTGGATCTGCCACAAACACAGCTACTAAAGCCAGTGGACTAGAATATAGAGCCCAGAAATAAGCTTGCATAACTACAGCAACCTCACTTTTGACAAAGTTGTCTCATACATACATACATACACACACACATACATACATTGGGAAAAAGACAGCCTATTCAACTAATTGTGTTAGGGAAACTGGGTATTCTGGATACACAGGAAATGAAATTAGATGCATACCTCTTATTCTGCACACAAATCAAAAACATTTCAAAGACTTTAATGTAAGGTTTGAAATATTGGAATTGATAGGGGGAAACACTTCAAGAATATAGGCATAGGTAAGAACGTCTTCGAAAAGACTCTAACAGCAGGGAAACAACCCAAAGAATCGACCAATGGTAGTTCGTGAGTTCCATGCAAAATTTCTGCACAGAAAAAGAAATGCCAGAGTGAAGAAGCAGACTACAGAATGGATGGGTGGGGAAAAAAATCAGGTGTGCTGTTAATACCTAGTGTATATAAAAACTGCAAAAATTAACCACCAAAGCCATAAATCTCCAAGCAATAAGTGGACTCAAGAAATGAATAGATGGGTCTCAAGAGAAGAAACACAACCAGACAATAAATGTTTTTAAAAAGCATTCAATGTCTTCAGCCATTGGGAAGACATAAATGAAAACTGACTTGATTCCATCTCATTCCAGTCAGAATGGCTGTTATTAAGGGGGGAAAATGTCAACATATGCTGGTGAGGATATGGGCAAAGAAGAACCTGTGTTCACTGTTGGTGAGATTACAAACTGGCACAGCCACGATGCAAATTAGTAAGGAGGTTCATCACAGAACTAAGAATTGAACTACATGTAACCCAGGACTGCTCCTGTGTATATGCCCAATGGACTCCAGGTCCTGCAGCAAAGACACGTGCATCACCACGTCTCGTGCTGCAGTATTCACAGTAGCAAATAGGTGGAACTAACTTAGACGTGGGGAGCAATTTCCTACATGTATAATATACTCTCATCATCGTCATTCTTCCCTCTCTCCCCTTCATATTGTCCTGTCTCTCCCACTTCCTTTCAAGGGTGTGATCTCTTCTTTAATTATTATTGTCACACATATGTACACACACACACACACACACACACACACACAGCCTACTGATCCCATGTAGTGCTGCTCATATGTATTTATGTTTAGGACTGACCACTCGGGATTAGATAATATGTCAAGGGGCCCATCCCTGGAGAAGACTGATTCTCCGTCTCTCAGCACAGGGGTGGAGCCCTGTGATGTTTTCCCCATCCGAGTTGGCATGTCAACTGGTGCTGTCCTTATGTAGGTCTTGTGTAGGCAACTATACTGTCAAGATTTGATGGGTGAAGCCTCCCCATCGTGTGCAGCAAACATCCTGGTCCTCGGCCTCTTACCATCTTTCCATCCTCTCTTCTGAGATGTTCCCTGAGCCCTAGGTGGAGGAGTTGCGTTTTACATGTACCACCTGGGACTGAGCACCCCACAACCTGTTGTTCCCTGGACTTTGATGTAGGTTTCATTTGTTGCAGAGGGAAGCTTCTTTGATGACTGAAGGAAGGGAGTTACACTTCTCTGTGGATGTAAGGGTAAGTTTTTAGAGTGAAGTTGGAAACTATACAGGTTTAGGAAAGTGAATGTAGTGGTTTCTTCTTTAGGGTCTTTGACGTCACCAGCCTCCAAAAGCTGGCTAGCTTTACAGTACTGGGCAGGAACTCCCCTTCTTTAAGCAGTCCCATTAGACAGCTGTTGGTTGCCCCAAGGATATAAGTGCTGCCGCTATTGTAGTACTGGAGATATCTTGGTGGACTGGTCTATGCTGTGGCCCGTAGGCTTTACAGCTGGGTAGGACTACTGATTTCGTCTTTACAGTTAGCACAGCACATCCGGCAGCTACTTTTAGGGGAGGAGGAATTTATATCAGTTTCATCCCTATTCTTGCAAGTCTTGCACCTGATGTGTGTGGTGTCTTCAGCAGTAAGGTCTCACCTTCAAGTTCTTGGAGGAAACCAAAGACAATCATAATAGTCTATTGTTTTAGGAGTCTTTTGGCTCCCAAAGGACTTGAAAGAAGGTTTCTCATGCCTAGCCCTGGGTGTTTTTAGGTAGGTAGTCTATGGCTCTTGGGAAGCACTAGTACCCCGAATGGCATCACCTCATTTAAACTGCATTTACATACACACATACACTCATAAATATTGTATATGTATTTTAAGTGAACATAAACTATTTCCCTGTGGCCTTTTCAAGTATCATTAGTGTTATTTACCCTTCTCCCTGCCTCCCACTCTGCATCACCTTCCCTCCCTCCTCCTCAACGAATCCTTCCATCTTCCCATTTCTCTCTTCATAGCACCTGTGTCCTGTTGCCCTCCGCATCACTCCTTCTTCCTCAGCCAGGGTCCCATTTTCTGCAATTACCTCAAGTTATATACTCGCATCTAGAGATTAGGAGTCATGTCCCACTGACAAGAGAGAAAAAGAATGTTTCTCTTTCTGGGTCTAAGTCACCTCACTTGGTATAATATTTTCTAGGTCCATCCATTTACCTGGAAATTTGTGATTTCATTTTTCTTTTAAAAATATTTTGTATGTGCATGGATGATTTTTCCTGCATATATGCCTGTGCACCATGTACATGCCTGGTGCCCACAGAGGCCAGAAGATTGCATTAGCAACCCTGGAACTGAAGTTATAAAGGGTTGTGAGCCACTGTGTGCATGCTGGGACTCAAACCTGAGTCCTCTGGAAGAACAGCAAATGCTCTTAGCCACTGAGCCATATATCCAGCACTATTATTTCATTTTTCTTCACAGCCAAATAGAATTCATGTGTGTGTGTGTGTGTGTGTGTGTATGTGTTATGTATGTGTGTATATCACATTTTCATTGCCAATTCACCAGCTGAAGGACATTTAGGCTGTTTCTATTTCCTAGCTATTGGGAATAGAGTAGCAACAAACATGGGTGAGTAAGGGACTGTGGTATAGGATGACAAAAGCACCAATGAGTTCTTACTTTGTTCAGTGAATTTTGCTTTGTTACTTTGTTTGTTTGTTTGTTTGTTTGTTTTGAGATGCTGTGTAGACCAGACTAGCACAGATCTGGCAATCCCCCTGTCACAGCATCCTAAGTGCTGGAATTACATCTGCTTTCTCCTTCCATCATATGTACGCTGGGGATCAAACTTGAGGTGTCAGACTTGCCAGCAGGAGTATTTACCTGCTGGGCCATCTCACTGGCACATAAGTTGCTGTAGTCAGAGTATTTTATCATAGTGAAAGAAAAAGAAACCCTTGTGTAAAATGTTGAGGCCCCAACCAACACTCCATATCTCCTTGTCTGATTCATTTTCTCCAAAGCCATCTCTTCTCACCATCAGGCACGCTGCATAATTTACTTGTTTGTATTTACCTGGCTCCTTCCTCTCCTCCAAGGAACACTGGTCCACGTGCCAGGAACTTTGTTTTGCTCACTGACATAATTAAATCTCCTAGGGAAGTGCTTCTTAGCACATGGGAGCTCCCGAGTAATGATGAACATGTCTGGGACTTCCAGGGCCACCCCAGGTCCTGGGGTATTTGCTATTGCAGGGGGGTACCAAGCATAATCTGTACTGGACAAAGAACCCAGGGACTCAGTCCAGAGCAGCCATGCCTTTCCTGCCGGAATCACGCAGGATACATTTGCCTCCTCCAGCAATAAGTACGGCCACCATTTTAAAGTGTTGCTCACCAGGGAAGCTCATTAAAAACTTGGGTGGGGGGTGTGGGGACCCAGGGTTTATATAGAAGTTTGGTCATGCAGGCACCTCTGCCTGACACATGCCAAACTTCCAGACCCTTCTCCACACACCCCCTGGTCCCCCACCTCCCCACCCGGAAGGAAGGCATCAACCATATTGTTTGTATTAACAGCTTAGGCACAGGGAGTGTTCTTGTCTCCATATCCAAATTCCCAGAATCTAGCCAAAGGCCAGCCTTGCAAGCAGGCCTGTCTAAAGATAGCACTCTCGGTGCCTGCCGCATCAAGTCATTTCTGCAAGAGGTGCTAAAAGGATTTGTCACTTTCCAGTTGAAAAAAAAAAATCATTTTCAGAGCTCAAAAGAAAACCAATTAAAGAAAATGTTTCTTTTTTTACGCCTTGGAATCACAGTTTTGCGTTCTGACCTTAGCCACACATATCAACACAGTTTACATGTTTAATGTAGCTCAGCCTGGTGAGAAGACATGTATAGAGCCTCATGCACTGCTTGGATTCTGGATCTGTTAGGACTGGCTTCTGAAGGAAATGGGACAGAAACCACATCTACATGGATTGTGCCTATCAGAGAGCAGCCTTGAAAAAGCCTTTAGCTTTCTTTATTGTCTCTCCTTTTCTTCCCTCCCCTCCCCTCACCTCCTCCCTGCTTCTCTTTTCTCCTTCTCTTCTCTTCCTGTCCTCTCTTCCCCTCATCGTTCCTCTCCTCTTTTTGAAAATATCCGTCACACAGCAAAGTACTCCATAGATAGAAGGAACTACACAAACATTTGTAGAGTGGTTAGATAACATGACTGTCAATGTTCAAAATAATTTTATTCCAAAAGCCTTATGGTTAACCTTCACTGCCAACTTGACTGGGTGTCAAGTCACCCAAGAGACACATCTTTGGGCGTGTCCACACCTCTGGGCGTGGCCATGAGGGTACTTCTGGAGAGGGCTGACTGAGGTGGGAAGAGCCTCCTTGAATATTAGTGGTAATCAATAGGCATGGTAGTAAACTAGAATTACATGAAAAAACAAAATGTGACTTGTGACAGATGCTCAGTACAACTTGAAGGCTGATATTTTAGATATCGTGACAAAGCAGGTTAAATATTTTTGCTGTGCTGTGTGAAAGTAAATAGTTGTCATTGCTGCCTGGAGTTGTGTGAGGCTGGGCAATCCTAGGTTCATGACCCCAGACTTGGCTAAAGCAGAACTCTTCAGTGTGACACCATCTTCATCATACTGAGACCCCAAGGAGACTTCTCAGGACAGAATCACCTGGGAACTGAAGCTCAAATCAATTTTCAAGTTATAAGAGCAGCAGACAGAAAGGTGGCTTGCTGGAGTGGTAAGGGGATTAAAAGGTTTTAAGTTCTTTCTTTTTAGAAGCTTTATTTATTGTTATTTTATGTCCATGAGTGTTTTGCTGGCATGTACTGTTATGCCCAAATTTTGAGAGACTCTCCAAACAGACCACCCAAGAGCAGAGTCCAAATGCAATGGCAAGGAAGTCTGTACTGCAGGTTCGAACCCAGGCCACCCCTCCTCCTGTGCACAGACACACCAGATGCAGGGATGTGGTCTTCAGTCTCAACTGAGAGGGGTTTTTAAATATATTTTGGACAAAGAAATGGGTTTTACAGTATATGATTGGATGACATTTGGGCAGAAAAGCTGCAAGCAGAGAGTTATAAGCCTTGGCATTTCGTGGTTGGGTAATAGGTGTAGGGGCAAGTCGGCCTATCAAAAAGATTGGTTGAAGCAGTCATGGGGCATTAGGAACTTTGGCCTGGCTCCTCCTAATTGGTTGTTGCTATGTGCCAGACCATCTGTTGGTCAGCTTGACCAGCAGAGAGTATATTTAGACTTTCCCAAGGTGATCTGATTGTGTTGCTAGGGAATATTTGTCTGTTTAGACTAGTTTGTGGTTTTTTTTTTTTTTTTTTTTTTTTTTTCTGGAATCTGGGTTCATCCCTTGGCTACGTTTAACACAAAATGGAGTTTCTCTTTCAAAATGGAATTTATCTGGTCCTTACAGTACATCTGTGTACCACGTGCCTGCCTGGTACCCTCAGGGGTCAGAAAAGGGCACCAGACTCCCTGGAACAGAAGTTACAGGTGGTTGTGAGTCAATATGTGGGTGCTGGGAACCGAATCCAGTTCCCAAGAGCAGCTAGTGCTCCTGACCACTGAGCCACCTCTGCAGCACTACCTTGATTAACCCATGCTCTTGTAAGTAACCTCAGTATACTCACCCAGCTTTCCTAAACCAGACTTGAGTGGAATCACCTCTCTGTCCTTTCTTTGGACTCCTATCTGGGGACAATTGACATTTGCTCTTGTTTCCACAGTAAAAATCCCACAAATGGGAGGGGGCATTCAACTTGTCGCATGCTTTCATTTCTTTTGTGATTATGAATCTGACCATAGCAGTTTAGCAGAGGGCGTATCTGCTCCCAGATCTATCCACAGGGGACAAGAGTTACTCTTTGGTGAACATAGTCTAAGTGACTTGTAAGTGAAGCCATGGTTTCGTGTTGGAATCAATGCCATGCCCACTCTTCCCCACTGTGGGCAAAAGAAGCTGGTACCTTTCTGCAAGTAATTGTCCTCAGGCACTGCACGGCTTCACCAACCTGTGTTCATCTAGAGGAACTACTGGGGCTGACAGGAAAAGCTTTACTCCTTCTCACAGAGTGAGGGCTCCTCAACCCAATCAGGTTTCAGGACACTGTCAGTATCTTACTGCATTTCCTTCACTAGGGCTCAAAGAACTCAACAGAATTCTATCATTATTCCAGCCATATCAGATGGTTCTTAATGAAAGAAATTAGCAACTACAGATGCTTAAATGAACTAGCTGGAATGAAGGGGGAAGTCTCCTGTCAGATATTATTGTCTTCAGATGGCCAACAACAACATGAAGCTTTTATTGGAGAAGACTTGCAAGGTTACCACAAAGTGTTGCTGGGGGACACTGCCAGAATCTGGAGTCACAGTGGGATCAGACTCTGACCACTGCTCCAGAGAGCTGAGGCCAATCACAAAAAGGGAAAGACTGGAAGTCATGACATGCTTCCTGAATAAGAAGTGGTTTGTCACTTGCTATTCCAGGCGTCTTGCCGAGTATCTGTGAGTAGAGGTCAGAGGGGGATGACTGGCCATCCGGTCCGCTCCTGTCTAACAACAGTACAGAAAAGAGAAACAGAAATGAGTAAGGGACAGTTCTAGCATCTGCATACTTGTAACACAAGTCCCTACTGACCGTAGCTGTTCCACAAGTAAGTGTTATAATTAGTAGCTTTTTTCCTGGGGAGACATGAACTCCACTTAGGGCACCAAGGGCAGACCTGTGACCCCATCCAAGTCTAGCTCAGTGAGCCAAAGGGTTTATTGAGGCCATGTAGGAGTATAGAGAAGCTCAAAACAGCTGAACCATCCAAACCATCAAACCCAGCATGAAGGATGACTTCCCTCGGCCGCAAAGGTGAATTCCTGTCTGCTTCAGCTAACCTTCTAGCCTCCGTATGACTCTCTCAGCTCCTGAGACCACCTGCAGCTGGGCAGAACTACACACAGCTGGGCAGGGGCCAGAACGTGTCCAGCATCTCAGGTGAGGGTCTGAGGGCCATCTGCATCTCTTCTCTTAGGAGAAGGGCCACAGGTCCCACTGTAGGATTTCTAGTGGGTAATCAGAGCTGTTCTGCCTACCATGGTGATTAATGGCCGGCATGCCCAGAAGACAGCATTCTACAGAGGGACTATTTGGCTTTTGTGTGTGTGTGTGGCCAATGACTACTAAAGAAAGATTTTCGTTTGTCTTTGCCAGCACCTTCCATAGAAGGTGTTATGATGGTAAAGAAGTGCTGTGATTTTGGTTTTGATGAAACTTATGATGACTGTTTGCCAAGGTGGCACTGCTAGGAGGGGAGCCTTCAAAAAGGATGCATAGCTTTCTCAGGGGCCTGGATGACTCTCCAGGAAATGAATTTATACTCAAAGGAACAGGTTGCTATACTGTGGGTCCGCCCCTTTGACTCCTCATGCTCTTCTGCACATGCCTACTGTCACCCTCACAGATGCTTCATCCATCCATCCTTCATGGGATAATGCAGCATGTGGGGCTTGCCAGGCACAGCTTGAACATCCCAAGCCCCAGAACTATAAGACAAAGTAAACCTCTTTTCTTTGTAAAGTATTCACTCTTGGGTGTTTTATTATAGCACCAGAAAATACTAAGAAACTTACATATAATAGCTTAACGAAGTCTGTAATGAGTTAAAGGTATCTAAAGCGCAGGTAGGAATGTTTACTTCATTAGAGAGCACTGATCTATCTGTCTATAGCCACATATAGGTTAGTGTCAGGGGTACATTTTAATGAATGCATCATTAAAATGTTTTGTTATTATGAAGACACCATTAAGAGAACTGATACAAGCTAACACAGATACAATGTCATCTTCATTGACTGATTGTTGCCACATGGTACGCTACTGAAAATTTGGTGCCTAAATTTTAAAGGCTTATTTTAAATGCTTAAACTTTACCTAAGTTTTAAATCCTTGTTTTATATGTGGGGGAGGTTGGGGAGATGGCTTGTTGTGCAACATGCTTGCTGTGAAAATACATCTGAGTTCAGATCCTCAACACCTACGCAAAATCCAAGCACAGTGGCATGTGTTTGTACCTGTTCCAGTGCAGGGAGCAGAAAGGGATGGATCGTTCTGGCTTGTGGGCCAGCTAGTCTACCCAAAAATCTAGTATGAGACTCAGTGAGAGACTGTGCCTCAAAAAATAAGGTGGACCACAATAGAGAAAGGCATCTGAATCTCATTTCTGGTCTTTGAATACATATATATGGGCATGTGCATGTGAACACACACCACATTCTCCTGTATGCTAATTTTTAACCTGTTCCACCTTAAATGTCACTAATGATACTTTAGACTGAATAATTCAGTTTTATTTTTCGGCTGGGAGCCTAGCTTTTAACAGCTGAGCCATCTCTCCAGTCCATGGTTCAGTTTTAAGGAAATAGTTCAGCGTCCTAATTTAGAATAGAAAAGTTTAAAGGGAAGAGGTTTTCATGATTTCAGATGTTTCATTACTTGTTCTTATAAACCTTATGGTTTCTAACCATGGCCAAGGCCCTATTGCTAAAGACATCACACATTTTGGTTGTGGGACATGGAGAAATCTATCTAGAACTGACCATGAAACTTCCTCCCTGCTGGCTAGTTTCCATAGTGATGGAAGGTGCAGTGTAGACCATTCAGAGAGAAAAGACATCAGTGATTGTACCCAGGGCTCAGCCTTGTATGCTACAGTACCAACTGGTACTGTACACCACTGGTGCGATATTGGCATGAATGTAATAGGGGTAACCAACCCTTTCTGGTGGAATTTGAGGCCCACTCCCAAAGAGGAGAATTCATGTCTGACTCTGTAAACCTTTTCACAAGCCCATGGCTGGAGAGATCACAGGACCTAGGTGAGAGTTCACTCCTGCTGTTTTGTTGAACCGATGTACTGTCAAATTGCTTTCTAAATATTTACATTTATATCCATAGATTAGTGGTGCTTGTCATCCTTAGCCAGCTTCTTTTTGCAGTGGGCAGTGGTTAATTTAGTCAAAGTGTTAAGGATCAATAACTGTGAGTACTTAGCCCTAAATGCAATTTAGATCAATCCTGACCCACCCAGGCTCAGGCAGATTGGTGAAGAGCAGAAAGAGTGTAAGAGGCAGAGGGTGGGGAGGGGTGCTGGGAAGTGCTACCTTCTGGGAACAAGATGGTTGCTACAGTTGGGAACACACACCTACTGTGCTGCCCGCACAAGGTCAACCCAGCCAACATTCTAGCATGGAGAGAGAAGGAGTCCATGAGGAGGCTTTGCCTTGCACTGAGGAGCTAGCCACAGTTGCAGGCTTCTGCAGAGGAAAGGTCATTTTTCTCTGGGGGGGGGGGGGCGGTGTGTGGCCACTGGAGATTGCCTATTGCCCCAAGGGTGATTCTATATTCACACACACATATAAGAAACATTGGCTCAAATCAGGGAATTTTTTTTCTTTAAGAGGTGTAGCTGGATTTAATTACTTCATGGGTTCTTTTTCCCCACACTGTATCTCCTCTGTTCCCCACCCCCAGTCACTAGATATGACAGAAAGAAGGATGAGGGAGGGAGAGATAGAGATCTCTGTTCTCTGAACCTCAGTTCTTTCTTCTTGTTTCATCTTTGCTTGTAGCTAGTCTTTGCTAGTTTGTGGGTTCTTTTTCCCACCTTTCATACCAAGTTTCACCCCCATTACTAGCTAGGATAGAAAGGAGAGAGAGAGAGAGAGAGAGAGAGAGAGAGAGAGAGAGAGAGGGAGAACCTTGAATCTAATTTCTTTTTTCTTGTATCTTCTTTGAGCATGATGAATAACAAACCACAACTAAGCCCCCTGAACAACCATAAACCATCAACCCCACCTCTCAGGGCCCTAGCATTTAAATACCCTCTGAAGGTTCCCAGAATTGCAAATGTCACACAATCTCAGAAACAATCTGCAAAACCACGCCTCTGCTAGAGCACAAGTCAAATCATAGTCAGCTGCTGTGGACAGTCCTAAGTGGCCCCATATCCCCACACCTGGGATTAAAATGAAAACATATTCTTATAATATTTCTCTGTTTTTAAAAAAAACCAAAACTCCAAAATTCTCACTACAAAGAGGACATGAAGTTAGGAAGCAGATGTGTACGGTAGCCAAGGATTGGGGAGTTGGAGGCTAGAAATGATCAAAACACATGGGATGCATGTATGAAGGTCTCAGACACATTAGAATGGAGGGAGAGACAGCTGAACCATGATGTGCATGAGTCAACCTTTTGTTCTCTGCTCTTGAGCATAGATGGGATGTGCCCAAGTACTTCCAGCTCATGCTGCCTTGACTTCCCCACCATGGGGGCTGCTGGAGTGTGAGCTAGAAGAAACCACTTGTTCATTTAAAGAAGGCCAATATCTTACATCATTCTAAATCACATTTAACAATAGTAGTCTAGCCTCCTGTGTATCAAATAGAACTGGATTTATTATTCTTCCCTTCAGCATCCCATGTTGGCATAAAATACAATAGCGCCTCTATTCGTGTCACCTTTTTTTTTTTTTTAAGGCAGGGTCTTACTTGGTAGCCCAGGCTGACCTGGAACTCATTTTGTATATAGCCTAGGTAAACCTGGAACTTATGGTAAACACCCTGCCTCAACCTCAAAGTGTCAGGATTACTGGTGTGAGGCACCAAACCCTGCTGAGTATTATCTTTAAAAAAAAAAAAAAAAATCTCTGAAGGTTAAAATAGAGTGAAGAGACTTCTTCTGAGAAGCTTGCAATAGCAACATGGAAACTCAACTTTTAGGTTTTATTGTTGTAGTTAAGTATCAAAGACAGGGGAACCTGAGCAGGGACAAGTCTTACACAAAAGGTTCCTGGGGCTGGAGAGGTGCCTGGTGCTCTTGCAGAGGACTTGATCTCCCTTCCCAGGAGCCACATCAACTGACTCTCAACTGCTTGTAACTTTGCCAGCTCCAGAGAATTCAACACCCTCTTTTGGCCCTCATGGGCACCCACCACCAGAAAGGGTTCATACACACAGTTGCATAAATGAACCATAAAAAACATATATGTAGATACTTCGTTCCACTCACCTCAACATATGTAGCAAGATCTTTAACCTGTCAGAGTAGGCCCACCTGTTGATCTTTCAGCCTGACCTGGGAAGCAGTTGGCTTGCAGCTGTGCTCCTGGAGCCTCTAATCAAGTTCTGGCTGACCCCATTATGTCTAACAGGACTCAGCAATTAGAGAGTATTGTTCACGCCGTGGTTGGGTCAAGATGTTTGGATGTGAATGTGGCCCCTCTTCAGAGCTTTGGGCAATTTAGAATAGCCTAGTAGAGTACTCACAGGAAATTACACAAGCATTGTCATGTTCCAAAACAGTGTGCTCTGCACCTTAGGTTCTCCCATCAAAATTATGAAGAAACGGTAAGTGAGACAGTAAGTGATACATGGGAGCAAGCCGGGAAGACAGAATCATGTCAAAGCCATGAAAACCATGTCCTCAATGACCGTGGGAGAGTGAACCCTCTTCTTTTCTTACCGTATCAGACAGGAGGGTAGTGGTCTTAGGCTTTTGAGTTGTGGCTGATGTTGGCAGAAGGTAAACAGCTGGAGCCAGCACCTGTTTCCCATCCCAGGGTCTCATAATGTGCTCACAGTTTTAGACTCGAAAACATTCCTCAAAGCATGTCATGCATGCAAATAGCCTTATCTTTGAATGCTCTGTATATCTTCCCTTCCAAATGTTTATTTCTCGTGATAAACAAAGAAGAGTCTAACAGACCAGGAGGAAAATGTAAGCACTGAGGTAGGGGCAATAGAACTGAACCATGGAATTGTTTTCTTTTCCTTCTGAGACCAAGTCTCATCTATAGTCTAGGCTTTCCCAGAACTCACTATGTAGCTCAGGCTGGCCTCAAATGATCAGTCCTCCTGCCTCAACTTCTCAAGGGTAAGATTATAGGCATGAGCCACGTGCCCAGCTTGAACCATGGGATGTTAATAGGTGCAACCAAGAAGCCTTATCCATTCTGACCGAAAGCTCTAACTTGGGTAGTTAAGCACTCTTCCATTGCTGTACCTTGTTACTAAAGCCCTTGACTGCAGACTTGGAAGAAGATAGCTATTTTGTGGAGACAATTTTCTACATGTTCTTGTTACATTCCTTTGGCATAGAGTCCGGATTGAGCATAAAGAGAAGATGCGCAGATAGTCAGTCCACGGGCAACACCGAGTTCCTCTTCAAAGCTTCTCAGGCCAAAAGAGAACAAGCGCTTATCTAAGACATGGCCAGGGCCAGCTGTGCACTCAAAGAGGAACTGGCCTGAGTGATTCTGCCGGTGGATTAAAGGTTAAGTGACCATAGGCTTCCAGGAAATGCTCACTTGCTGCTGCCTCTCCTGCGGCTGAGGGTGACTTTGAACTCGCGACGCTGCTCTCTCTACCTTTAGAATGTGGGAATTATAGTCTTGGGTGACTGTGCCTCATTTACATGATTGTCTTAGTTAACGTTTCTTATACTGTGGTACAATACCATGACCAAAAGTAACTTGGGATGGAAAGGATTTATTTCAGTTTATCTACAACTGAGAGTTGTAAATAAGCTGTAAATCCAGTCCCTGAGATAAATTTAATGCAGGAATTTAAAGTGGAAGCCTGGTGGAGAAAACGGAAGCAGAGACCACCAGAGAAGTACTATTTATAGGCTTGGTCCCCAAGGCTTGCTCAGCCTACTTTTCCTATACAACTCAGGACCACCTGCCAAGGAGTGGCAGCCCCCTACCACACCCGGAATTCGGCCTGGGTCCTCCATATCAACCGTTAAAAACGAAAATCCCTATAGACTTGCCCGCAGGCAATCTTATGGAGGCATTTTTTTTTTTTTTTTCAATTGTGGGTGCCTGGAATTGAACCCAGGGCTTGATGCTTGTCAGGCAAAGAACTCCACCAGCTGAGCTGCACCTTCAGCCTCACACTCCATGTACGCTTGCGATGGTCACACCTTGGCACTTAGAAAATCTCACTTAGAAAACATGGCTGTTCTTTTGCCATCTCTGTGTTAAGGTTTTAAAAAGAAGCTATGCAGAGCCTCTGGCTGTGACCTGGGCCCCAATCCAAGAGGTCTTAAAGGAAGAGAAAATAGACACAGACACACATGAGGGAGAATGCCATGGGACGATAGGGACAGAAACTGAGGCGTCGTGTTGACCAATCAAAGGATACCAACACCTGGCAGCCGCTACCAGGAAACAATCCGGAAACAGATTTCCTTTCAGAGATTCTAGTAGAAACAAGCCCTTCATCTTGGACTTGCAGCCTCCAGAGCTGCGAGAGGAGGCTTCTTGTGTGTGAAGTCATCCAGCTGGTTGCCGCTTTGTCAGTGCAACTGCAGGCAATGAATCCACCCTGCCCTGCAGCAGTGCAGAGGCCAGGCTAGCTGCTTCCCTCTCCCACAGAACAGCAGCCACAGGGAAGAGGACAATGGGAGTTCTCTTTGATGTTTAAAGATCAAAGAGTGGAATTAAGACACTAAGGCCCGTTCATAGATCACAAGGCTCTGTGACACTGGGACATTATTTATTGAGCATGTGCTTTGTGTCTGACTGTGAGATCGCCCATTTCTCATGGAAGACTTAGCTTAGGGCTTGGGTTCAGTAACTTGCCCCTGTGGCATAGCTTGGGTAGGGACCATAGCTCTGTACCTATATAGATGACCACTCTCTCCTCATCACTTGTTTTGAGGTGTGTGTTTGTGTTTGTGTGTGTGTTTGTGTGTGTGTATGTGTGTGTGTGTGGCCGCATGCATGTTGGGTGATGTGGGGACATGCATGTGGAAGCCACAGAATGCCTATTTTTTTAAAAGAAAATTCAGAGAAAACAGAAAAATGAAGGAAATTAGGAATTGAATATGGAATAAGGAAGACTCAGAGAGACATGGTGACATTTTTACATGTCTTTGAGTGACATTTTAAATCACACCCAATACATTTTCTGTGAGATGTGAATGGTTTCACTGTAACACTTAAAATTAACGAGCCAAAAGGCTATCTGGGCAGTAAACAAATGTAGTGCAAAATATCTGACATTCTGAATCCCGTGGGATGCTCAGCCTGCACCGTTGGGGGCCTTTAGACTCTCACCAAGCCCCTAAAGTATTTCAAAAGAGCAATCAACTTGATCATCCCCCCCCCCCCCTTTAAGGTGCTCCTAACTTCACTGCATTTGCTTGCCAATGAAACCAAGAAGCCAAAACCATATGTGTAGATATAGAGCTTGTAAGGTTTGGGCTTAAAAACCCTCCCTTCTTTTGCAGTGAGAACCAGTCATATTTTGCCTCTGAGTGGCCATGCATATGCACACACATCCTCTGTGTATTTAATTACCCTGCACTTAATGTCTTGTGTACCAATTATAGGTGTGCTCTCTCTGTATCTGAAGCGTTTCTAATCTAATTAGAGCCTTGAGGTTTGCTGGGAACCAGGACTAGGCGAAACTCCGAGCTTCCCCGAATGGAGTCTTTGGCTGCATTGCAATCCCAGCCTGTACACACTCGATGGAAGAAAGTATGCAGCTTACTGGCAGAGTTGCTCTGAGTATCATCTGGAGCAGCCATGTGGCAGAATCTGTGGGATGTTTCCCCTATATCCATGTCTTCTTCATTCTCAGTATACTGCTGGACTACATTTCCCAGCCTCCTTTGCAACTTGTTACTGTCATATCTGTGAGTTCTAGATGAGGGGGTGTACAGGCAAGTGAGAGATGCCGTTCTGGGCAACAGTTCCCAAGAAGTGTTTCTCTTCATTTTATTTTCTTTTTGATAGAAGTTATAGCAGTCATGTCAGCCTGTGGATGTTGGGCTATATATAGCCAAAGTCAGTTATGAATATGGCTGAACACAAAATTATAACCTTGGACCTTCAAGATGGATCCACGGGTTAAAATATTTGTGGTGCAAACCTAAAATCCTGCGTTTGGTTCCTGGAAATCACAATGAAAGGAAAGAACCAATACAGGCGCATCTCTCTCTCTCTATCTCTCCTTCCTCCCTCCATCCCTGCCTCCCTCCCTTTTCTCTCTCTCTCTCTCTCTCTCACACACACACATACACACACACACACACACACACACACACACACACACGCGCACGCGCACACACACACACACACACACACACACACAAACTTGCTCACTAAAGTATTTCAAAAGAATAATCAACTTGATTCCCCCCTTAAAGGTGCTTCTAACTAATTAAATAATAAAATGTAAAATCCCACCAATATTATGTATGACACATATAGTTTTAAATAGTGTGTGTGTGTGTGTGTGTGTGTGTGTGTGTGTGTGATCTTGAAGATCAGCGGTAAACTCTCAGCCTGCCTGTCCGCCATCATGCTCCCTGCCATGATGATAATATACCAAGCCTCTGAAACTATAAGCATGGCCCCAGTTAAATGCTTTCTTTTGTAAGTTGTCTTGGTCATACTGTCTCTTCACAGGAGTAGAACAGTAACTAAAGCAGAAGTCTATATGTAGAAATGCAAGGTTAGTGGAAGCAGCAGGGGAGGGGCAGGAGAAGGGAGAGCACATGCTGGGGTGGGGGGGAAGGGAAGGAGAGAGGGCAGGGAGATGGGAAAAGGGCAAGGGCGGGCAAAAGGGTAAAGGGGGCCAGTGAACCCAAATATCTGGTTTACATAGTGAGTCTCTGGAAGGGGAAAGCCCCACCCCTAGGAAGAGGGCAGGGCATGCCAGCCATGCCCCGTAGCAGGACCTAACACCCATCAGATCAGTAGATGGTCAACACTAAATTAACTCAATAGTATTTGGGGAGTGTGTTGTTGTTTGGCTTTTGGCTTTAAAAAAACTTTTAAAGATCTCTCTCTCTCTCTCTCTCTCTCTCTCTCTCTCTCTCTCTCTCTCTCTCTCTCTCTCTCTCTCTCTCTCTCTCTCTCTCTCTCTCTCTCTCTCTCTCTCTCTCTCTGGCTTTTTGAGATAGGGTCTCTCTGTGTTAGCCTTAGCTGTCCTGGACTCACTTTGTAGACCAGGCTGGCCTCATACTCACAGCCATTGGCCTGCCTGTGCCTCCCGAGTGCTGGGATTAAAAGCATGCACCACCATGCCTGGCTTTGTTTTTTGTTTTTTTAAAGAACATTTTAAAGATATTTTGCTATGTATTATGGTCTCTGATTTTGTTTTGTTCTGTTGTTATGAGTTTTCTGTGTGTGTGAGTGTGCATCTCAGTGTTTACTTGTGTTTCTTGTGGTTTTTAAGGGTGGCTCTTTCTTTGTTTGTATGGACCTATTGTATTTTGTTTTCATTTTATTATTTTTAAATGCCTGTTTGTATTCTGATGTGTGTGCGTGTGGGTGGGTGTGTATGTGTATGAGAGACAGACAGAGAGAGAGAGAGAGAAAGAGAGAGAGAGAGAGAGAAGAGAGGGAGAGAGAAGAGAGGGAGAGAGACGAGAGGGAGGGAGGGAGGATTAGGGTGGGTAGTAAATTGGGGAGGATCTAAGAGGAATTGGAGGAGGAAAAACCATAATCAGAATATATTGTATGGAAAAAAAAAACCTATTTTCATTAAAAAAAAAATAGAGGAACAAGTCTGAGGAACAAGATAAGGGCACACAGGTATGTGTGCAAGTGCACACATGAATATGTGTGCATAACACACACAATATTAGCCTCATCTTCTTCTAGTATCCCTTGAAAACTCTACTTCAGTGACATGTAAACTTGTGTAACTGTGCACTCCTGACTCATGCCCCTGTGTACTTGAGTGTGTTTTGCTTTGAATCGCATCCTTTCCTCTCTCTAAAACTCAGTTGAGAACGTTTTCATTTTTTAAAAATGAACTGAAGTCCAGAAAGTCACCTCTGAATAACGTTTCCCAAGTTGAACTAAGCACTGCTTTCTCCTTGTATCTTATCTATGTTTGTAGTGTGGTGCAGGGGGTCGAGCCTAGGCTCTCGCACATGCTAGCCCAGCCCTGCACACTGAGCTACATCCCAGCCCTTGCTTGTGCCTTCCTTCATTGCTTGCTTGCCATAGAGTCTGTATTGGAATTATTCTTCGTCTTCTTTGTAACTATGTGATGGCCTCGTAGTCTGGTCTTCAGAAGGCCATTGATGAGTGTAAGTCAGCAGGTGAAGAGGCACCGAGGGCTGTGATTAGCAACTTACTGGCTTTGCCCTTGTCCTCATTCTAGCTATTTAGAAAACTCCACATCCTGATACCAGCTTTCTTCCAGCCCATAATAATTGCAACAGCATGGATAGAGCTGTTAATGTAGAAGAACAATTCTCCATCCCCTTTCCTTCCTTCCTTCCATCCCTCCTTCCTCTTCTTTCATCTTTCCTTTCCTTCCCTTCTCTTCTTTTCTCCTTCTCTTCTTCCTTCCTTCCTTTCTTTCTTTCTTTCTTTCTTCTTCTTTTGGTTCTTTCTTCTTTCTGCAACAGCATTTTCCTATTTAGCTCAGGCTAGCCTTGAACTTGCAATCCTCAGCCATCCAGAGCCTAGGATTCCAAGTGTGTGCTTTCCACATCATCTTTACTCACGGTCACACTCTGGCGTTCTGGAAAGACTAATCAAGCACCGTAGATATTTTAAAACCTATTGCAAAATCACTTAAACTACTAATGGGTTAGGTTTTTTTTTTTTTTTTTTTAAGGTTTTAAGTTTTGTTTTGTTTTTCCTCTTTTCCTACAAAAGTATACATGTAGGAAGAAGTGAATAAAGCATTTACCATCCCAGTGGAAGCCAGGTAGCAGCTCCATTTGAATTTGTAATATATCATTTGCACAGGAGTTCCATTCTGAGTACAAAACAGACTCCTTACCCTGCACCTTTATGAGAATTGATTGCACCTTTATGATAATTGATTGCAGTCCACAAGGGAAATGATCTCTATATCCATAAGTAAGAAGCATACACTGAAAACTCTAGTTCATATTTTGAAGCCATATTCATCATGCATTTTGAAGATGAGGGTAATAAACATGGTAAGTTATATGTATGGAACAAAAGAGATTAAAACTATATTTTAAAAGAAATGGAGTCAAAATATTTGTGAAAGAATAAAGAGCCATGGCTCAATGGATCAGGCTACCAAGGATATTTATGTTACTGTGCTTGTTTGTTTGTTCATTATTTTTTATTTTATCTGTATGGGTGTTTTGCCTGCATGTGTGCTTATGTACCATGGTACATACATTAAGGGCCCTCAGAGGTGCTCAGAAGATGTCAGATCCCTTGGAACTGGAGTGCCACAGTCACAGACAGCTGTGAACCACCCTGTGAGTGCTGGAAACTGAAACTGGATCGTCCAGAAGCGTAGCTGGTGCTTTTAACTGCTGAGCTATCATTAACCCCCCAATTTGAGAATAAAAGTCCATTTATACCAGGCACCTGACTGATTGTTTGTTTATCCTAGTCTCAGCTTACCTTGATAGTAGCTCTAATTTGACTGTGGCTTACCGCCCAGGGTTGTCTGGGAGTAGTAGAGAGACCCTGAGGTAACTGATTCAGTCACTGGTCTCTGAGGGTGATCAAAGACTTTCACAGACCCTGGTGCATTGGGGTCACGGGAGAAGTTACAGTTCAAAGCCAAAATGTCCCCCGCCTCCTATGTTTGAATGCTTGCTCCCTGCTGGTTCTGTTGTTTTGGGAAGTCTTAGAACGCGTGGGATGGGAGGCATGGAGAAGGGCCTCTTTTGTCATTATTTTCCTAAATACCTTGACAGAACTGACTAATGAGAGAAAAGGTTAACACAGGCTCACAGCTCCTCCTTTAACTACAAAGGCCGTTTTCCAGAATTCCTGCAGCCTTGGAGTCTCTGATGAGAGTCTAGTTGGGGTCTGGAAGTTTATGCTTTGGCCAACTAGAACAAGGATGGCGCGGGTGGGTAGGCTTCCTTCCAGTTGTTGGAAGGAGACAGCTGAGCTGATATCTCTGGGTTGAGCTCCTGAGTCCTGTGGGACTAAAGTCAAGAGGCTGAAAGGGTGCCAGACCACCAGTGGCTGGTTAGTTTGTAGTTTGGCACATGTACTGAAGTGCTAGCCAGAGGCTGCCTGGATTCTCCCCTGGCATTCCTCTCGGCTAGGTGTTTAGTTTATCAACCATTATTTTGTTAATGTTTCCTTTGGTTCAAAAAAAAAAAAAAAAAAAAAAAAAAAAAAAAGAGTGATGGAGTCTCTCCCACTGATGATTCAAGTGTCTTTTTTTTTGGTCTCTCAGTCACTGGATAGCTGTAGCTCCCTTTAGGTGGGGAGTCTCTAGGACACACAGATGATTTGATGGCTCCTAAGCAGTACCATTCGAAAGGGCCCAGAACCGTATGGATTTCTACTCTCTTTTGTTATCTTTTTAGGACCATGCTCTTAAGCATACCTTAAATTATATTCAACTGACTCATGAATTCCATCTGACTTAAGGTGATAACTTCATGGAGTCATTCTATTAAAAATTATTCCCTTGAGCCAGAAACACCATGTGCTTATGTTTACTCCTTTCTGTTTTTCTTTCCTAATATAATAAATAAGCCAATAATACCAGCAATAAATAGGAGTATTAATTTGAGAAACAAAACATGATTTCATTACAACAATCTCTCAAGGTTCAAACCAATACTTTTACTATATAAAATGAAACCATTTGAATGTTTATTTAAGGTCTTCTTCTTCCTCTTCCTCCTCCCATGTCTTCTCCTCTTTCTCCCCCTTCTTCCTTCTCTTCTTTTGAATTCCAATAAAACAATCTATACGTATGGGAAGGCAACAGAGCTACAGCCTTCACGCTACCTCTATCTATATACCCACGTTTTTATTTTTCATTATTTCTTCTATTTATTACCTTTAGAGCCAGAGTCAAACGGTGAATGGCTAACAGTGATCTTTTCTGCTGACCAAGCTCTGCTCAAATCTCTTGCTTCTCTGACTCCCCCATTCCCCCATGCTGAGTGCCAGCACTCCCTAGCCTAGACACACAGACCTTTGGCCTGCAGACAGCAGTGTCTCACTGGTCCCATCAACACTGGCCTGCTAGATCTGCAAGATAACTTTTCATCCTATGAGCTTCCCCTTCATATCTACCCGAGATAGTCTTGGTTCTGTTTAAATAGAATCAAATGAGAGATCTCTATAGTAAATCCCAGGAAGGCAGGTGTAATAGCTTAATTTTTTTTCCAGAATTAAGTTTTAATCCCAGATTTTATTTAGCTATAGAACATGAGTAATTAAGGCACATGTCTATGTGGCTGCTTCTGTTTGCCCAAAATATTTAGCCAAAGCTCATGTGGTACCTGTAAGAAGTTAAGGAGCAAATGACCCTACATGAACAGGTAGGCAGAGCCCCAGGTGGCACGGCCACAGAGTGCTTACCTAATCCACAAGGGCCTCTATGTGATGGGCTTTTGCTCACTCCTGATGGCACCTATTTTACATTCACACCCCTCAGCAAACTCTGAAAGGCACCTCAGGGCCTCCTTGCCTGGCCAGTCACATCAGTTGTGTTGCTTGTCTTGGAGTATTGAGCAACTTTGGGTGATAATTAATGATGCAGCAGGCCTGGCAATAGCGGCTGCCAGTTACCAATTTGCCTATCTGATTTGGTTAGACAGTTATGACACATTTGTGCTATTGTTTTAATTTCTGTTATCTTAAAACTTGGCCTACTTACTCATCAATTTCTCTTGAAATATCTAGGCTGAACCTGGGGGAACGTGTCACTGCATGGTAGCAGTACTTACATATGCTGGGATGGCTCTGATACCTGAGGAGATGCAGTCTTAGAAGCACAAAATGACTGAAATTTAGTGGTTGAAACACACACAGTTTGAGGAAGAATTTTAAATAAAGGAAAACATTACTCTTGCTTATCAGCCTGTATTTATTGTTTTAGAAGGTTTCGATTTACAAAATAAATGCAAAGGGACAGGTTAATCATAGCCCATGTAGGGCAATTCTGAGCATTTATTGGCAACAGGTCATGATGTGCCGTAAGAAGACCTACTGTTTATAATGTAGTTTTCTATCCAAGGGAAGAAAGCCATGCGCAGACATGATCTCATTTGGTTTTACAGCAGTCTAGAAGGCAGAATGGGAGCTGAAGTGTTTAGGTGACAGGTAGTGACATCATGAAATTGACACCTCTACACCAAGTCCATACTGCATCTCCAGGAAGCAAGGATTCCTGCATGACTCCTGATGAGTTTATATTGGTTAACCAAGAAAGCAAGTGGTTGAACATCAACCTGTACCAGCCACCTACTTAAATTCCAATAATCCAGTGTAAGCACAGAGGCTGTACATCATACGATGTGTGCAGCAAACATTTGTGTCCCGAGAATATCACATTATCAAGTAATCTCTTATTTTATCAAAGGGGGGATGCCCTGGCTATCGCCATGAGGGTGTCGCTACCCACCTTTTCTATTTAAGAGTGTTTCATATTTTGAGGGTATCCATTGAGCATCTGCTGCTTAACTTCCCAATGCTGGGTGACAATGCTGAAGCTGAGATGCTTTTAGCGTGTGGCTGCTATATGCCCTGATGCCGAGAGCCAACGGCCCGGGAGTTCAAACACCTGCTGCTCTGCTCACCCATTGCATATCTCCCAGCAAGACACTTAACCACGAGTTTTCTCACTCACAAGTCAGGAGGTCACCACCTCACTGGGTGAAGATGAGTTACTGAGTAGATGTAGTTTAAATAATACTATGCAGTAGGTGCTGTGGAAGTGTTAGTCGCTTTATTGTTTTGCTATTATGATTGCTGGTACGATTTGCTGTTTGTAGAGAGTAGTAGCCCCCCCCCCCCCGGCCCCCTGCAAAAGGAGGCGTTCTCCTGGAGGACCCAAGCATAGACAGCGTGACAGAGGCAGTCCACTGAGTTGCATGTTCCCTAACAAAAGGGACACATTCTGAGAAACATGCCGTTAGACAGGTCTGTCCTGGGGTGTACTTACATACGTTGGGAGGGGTGATATAGTTATTAAAATCACAGTTAAATGTGAGAGGAACATTTTGTTACTGATTGAAATATCATTACACATGCACATCTGTGCAGTACTGAGCACGGACAGAAAGTGACGGTCTGCAGCAAGAAGCATTTAAATTGCCTAATTACCACAGATAGGCAGGTCACTTAAAAACTCAATTTTACTCTTCCTCATCAACTCAACAGACAGGCTTATGTATTTGAAATTTAGGAGAAAGGGGTGGACCCTTTCAGATAAAAAGTTCTCAGTATAAAATTGATACATGAGTGAACGCGTAACTTGAACAATATTCATATTCTAAAAGAGAAACAGCACTCTGGCGTGTATCTCGTTCTTTTTATTTCATTCTACTTTTACATACTGTTATACAACAACTCTAAATTGCCAGGTGTTTGGTAAGATAATGACACTATAAAGAGGAGAGCGGCAAAGTGTGTGCCTTTATGGAACTGATAGACTGAAAAGGTAGAGCCTCGCTGAATTCACTGCTGTGAGCTAACTGAGCACAAAGGGTGATCTAACTAAGCTAGGGAAGGGGTGGGGTTGCTCGAGAAGGGGTGGGGCTAGTAGAGAAGAGGTGGGCCTAGTAGAGAAGGGGTGGGGTTACTAGAGGAGGGGTGGAGTTGCTAGAGAAGGGATTTCCATTAGTTAGTTTATGGCTGCCCTCTTTTCTGTACTCATCACACACAGACAGACACAGACATCCAGAAGGGACTGAAGGAAGAGGACACAACGAAGATGCCACCTGCTGTCCTTTGGATATAAAATGTCCCCAACAGGCGCTCACGTGTTTGAACACTGGGACTCTTACTTGGTGGGGCTGTTTTGAGAGACTACCTCACCGCCTGAGGTAGGTTACTAGAGGCCTACTTCCTAAGCCTGAGCTCTCTGTTTCGTAGTTGGCCCCTGGATTTAACCAAGGGCCTCGTGCTGTGCCATGGCCATAAACCAAATTGCCGTGCTTACCACACCACGATGAAACATTTTCTGGGAACTGTGACCCAACTTTCCACTCTTAAGTTGCTTCTGTCAGGTGCTGTCAAAGAAATAAGAAATGGACAGAACATGCTCCTTAGGCAACCACTTGCTGTGCCTGAGGTATCCTAATCTCAGCAGATCTCTGCAGCTGTGCGGGCACACAGTGCTCCCCTCCCTCCACCCCCTCCGCAGTTCTTACCAGACACATCGGCAGGCCACAGAGGGTGAAATGGTACGGCCTTGTTTATGTAATAGCAGCAACAGGTGAAACCATCTCCCACTCACTTTGGCTGAAGCTCAAAGTCGTGGTGCCTTGTCGTTGGCCCATGCTCCAGTAGAAAACCCCTCACCCAAGCTCATGCAAGCAACCCCAGTTAAACTAAGTGGATCACAAACAAAAATATGAAAATGGCGGGGAGCGGGGAGGGGACCTGTTGGAAAGAAGGGGTTCAACGTGAGTGGGGATTGTGGGGGGTGAAACAAGGTAATAGGAATGAAAATGACAGATACATTCTATACATTTAGGAAGAGTGTCAAAGATAATAAATAAAAAAAAGAATTTCTTTCCACAGTTAGGGGCTTTTTATAAATAATGTTATCAGCTCAATCAGCTGGCTAATTGAACAGATACTTTCCCCCTATATTTCCTTACAGGCTGTCTTAGGGTTATTGCTGTGAAAAGACACCATGACCACGGCAACTCTTACAAAAGAAAATATTTAGTTGGGGCTGACTTACAATGTCAGGTTTAGTCCATTGTTGTCATGGCGGCGTGCAGGCAGACATGGTGCTGGAGGAGGAGCTGAGAGTTCTACATCGGGATCAGCAGGCAGCAGGAGGGAGACTGCCACACTAGGTGTAGCTTGAGCACAGGAGACCTCAAAGCCCATCTCCACGGTGACACACTTCTTCTAACAAGGCTGCATCTCCTAATAGTGCCACCCTCTATGAGGCCAAGCATTCAAACAGATGAATCTACGGGGCCCACTCCTGTTGAAACCACCTCAAGGGCAGACCTAAAGCTTTTTTTCCCTCTGATACACCAGGCTGGGAAGGAATTGCAAAGAAGCTTCTGCATCCACAGCATGGCAAGGGCTGCCTGGGCTGCAGAAGAGCCGGTGAAGATCAGTATTGACCCTCATTTCTCTAACACCCTCCTCCTTAGGGCATCAGGAGACCAATCAAGCCTTAGTAATTAGATTAGATTCTGCAGTGTTTACCATGTGCCCTAAGAGCACTATATGTACGTTGCAAACTCTCTCCTCAGTGGACCCTGCAACCTCAACAACCCCAAACTGATGGCTGGTACCGAGTGAGTACTAAATAGTTGACAAGTAAACAGATAAGGCCGAAGTGAACTTGGAAACAGAATTGCAGTATTAAATTTTTCATTAGAAAAAAAAAAAAAAAAGAAGCACTTAGTGTACCTTTTCCAGCATGCGTTCTGTAGCACATTATCTTTAAAGAATCCTGTATAAATGAAATCATTATTCTTTTCACCTTTCAGTCTCTCCACAGTGAAATTAAGTGAGTGGGTGAAAATAAATCCAGTATATACAGTGAGAAACAGAGCGGAGACGCTGGCCTGTCAGGTCTGGTTTTACAATTTACTTCTGCACAGCTTATTTGTTCATCTGTATTTTGTTAAACTAGAAATAGAAAAGCCCAAAGAAAATGGATTTATTTGATCTTCCTCTGGGTTCTCAACTCTCCATATGTTATTGATTCTTGATTATCTGAGTTAAATTGGGCAAGGAATAAACAAATCTCAGGTAATATTATTTTCCTTTTCGTCAATTAATTAATTCCTCATGAACTTTTGCCAGGGCAAGTTAACTGTTAATTTGATTTCTTTGAGTTCATTTCTCAACTCCTAGAATAATGAGGTCAAAAATAGGTCAGAGAAAAGTAAAAGCCACAAATAGTCTATATGGCAGACAACCATTCCACTTGTAATCTGAGGCCATCTAGGGTACTTAATGACAACATCTCTGTGATAGGCTGAAAAGTGTCCCTCTCAAATAGTCATGCTATCTCACTTTTCCCACTGCCGTGACATAACTACCTGACCGAAACAAAACAAAAGCCAAGGAAGAAGGGGTTTGTTTGAGGTCAGTTTAATGGTACAGCTCCCCACAGCATGGAAGTCATGATGGCAGGGGATCAAATGGCTGGTCATACTGTGTCCACAGACAAGAAGTGGAAACAGGTGAATGCTGGTGCTCAGTGTAGCGCCCCAGTCCATAGCGGAAACAGCATGCAGCAATCTCTTCTCATCCTAGAAGCCCACCTTGCTGCTTCTGGCCAAAACACTCTCCCCTCCCATGCACTCAGTCTTTTAACTCTATGCTGCTGTTGGTACTGTTGCCTGCTCTACTGTCATGTCCAACATATGTCCCTCACCTATCGCGGCTCTGTGTTTGAGCAGCTCACTGTAATTTATGGTTGGAGTTTTTATGGCAAAAGCCTGGGTTTTGGCAGCTGTAAGCAGGCTAGGCTAGGATACTGGCCCTGTTATGCAAATTAGAGTCAAGTCATGGTGAAATGCAGAGAATGGAGATTTATCCAATGTGGCCCCATTGGGAGGAAGAACTGATGAAAGAGTTCAGTGTCCCCACATTCGTCTTCAGGGAACCTATATGAACCTTAGTTTACGCAGAGGAAGAGCTGGGGCAGGGCACAGGAGGGGATGCATAATTAGCAGTCCTGGTCAGGGTGGGGCCTGATGATCACAGTCTCACCTCGGGGGCCTACAAGGTGGTCCAAAGAAGGCCCTGCCTGAGGGGACAAGCTGGGACTCAGCCGATTATTTCTGCTCCAGGGTACAACCTCACCCTCATGGATAATTGGTCTCTCCTGGGAAAGTGTGTGGTCAAGACTTTGAGGCTCTGACAAGCCAAGGTGACTAACAAACGAGGAGAGGTGAAGGACAATGACCTACCTCGTTACGTCAGCCGAAGTCAAGCAGCCAGCCAGCCACTAAAGCAACGCTCAGACACCAACTTTCCGTTCTGCTTCTAGTGGTCTCGAGAGCCCATGTGAGGAGGTAGTGACTTTTAGCAAAAGCATTTTCTAAGTAGGTTTTGTCCTTGGCAGTCCCCCCCCCTCCGCGGGATCCTGCCCCCTCCCACTCCACCCCACGCACCCCAATATCTTCACCATGGAGCATTTTCAGTGCTGACTTGGTGAATTTGATCCAGGGACAGGCTTCAGTCAGCCAGAGGAGGCAGGGACACCACCACGACAAACACAGCAGGCCCTTCGGGAGAGGTGGATGGTAAATTGGATCCCCAAAGTAGAGGTGAATTTTCCCTCATATGCACATCGTACTTTGCAAACAGACCAGCACTCTCGAGGCTCCCAGTGACCTTTCTCATTCACAAAACGTGCTCCCTTTCAGAGAAAATCTGACGGAACAAATTCTTTTAATACATTAAAAAAAAAAAAAAGAAAGAAAGAAAGAAAAGAAAAGAAAGAAAGAAAGAAAGAAAGAAAGAAAAAGCCATCTCACTAACTCGGCCTTATTACTCTAGAACTAAGACTATTTGTTTTGCTGTTCACAAAGTGCCGATACTCACATCATGCAAAAACCTGTTTTGTCCTAACACAGTCTTTTCAGGTAAGTACCAACCCCAATCTGAAGAAAGAGGAGGGTGTGGTAGTTACTTTTCTCATTCTTATGACCAAATACCTGACAAGAAGCAACTAGATTTGTGTTGCCTCATGCCTGGAGTGTGGAGTCACGTTGGCAGGGAAGGCATGGTGCAAGGCGGCTCTCAGGCAGCAGGATCATGAAGCTGCTTGCTCACTTCTTGGTGGACCAGGAAACAGAGGTAGTGGGGTGCTGGCATGCCCCTGGCCTTTTCTTCTTTTTCTTTTTGTCTAGTCTAGGAACACAGCCCACCAGGATGGTGCTGTCCACTTTCAGGGTGGGTCTTCCTGAATGAATGAATGACTTCAGAAAACACCTTCCCAAGCATGCATAGAAGTGGGTCTCACTAATACCGTATGCATTTCTTTTTTTTAAAAAAAAAGCATTACATATATACATGGGTATGTACATATACGCGTATATATGTATATACACACACATACATAGTGTGTGTGCACATAGAAGTGTGGAAGTCAGAGGGCAACTTTCAAGAGTCAGTTCTCGCCTTCCACTATGTGGGTATCATGGCATCAGGCTTGGTGACAAATGCTCTTACCCATTGAGTTGTCTCACAGGCCCAAGGCACTTCTGAATTTAATCAAATTAATAACCACAATGAACTGTCTGACTGGAAGGGAAGCTATTTAGCCAGGACCTTGGTCCACTTTTAATTTCATTTCTTCACTAAACCAGGGTTGATTGCGAAAGATTGTCAGGTCAGTCAGGCATCACTTAGTTGTGGACCTCACTTGTCCTGGATTTTCTCTAAACTTTTGCTCCGAGATAATAAGATTGAAGCCAAACTTTATTAAGCAACTTGAAAAATGTAAGGAAGATGCAATTGTGGGTTTTAAGTTGATTAAGTGAATAGCTTTGGGAAGTCTTATGTAAGACGCTGTAAGAGTATCATTTGTAAAATGAAAAGGAACCAGAGAAGGGAGAGAAGATGCTCAGGTTGTTGACTTTGAGAAAAGGTCTCACACTATGAAGTGCTGCCTGGCCTGGAACTCACTAAGAGGACCAGGCTGGCCTTAAACTCATGGAAATCCACCTGACTGAATAAAGGCCTACACCACCACACCCAGCCAGTTGCTAAAATACCATGCAGCACAAGGACTTAAGCTCCATTCCCAGAATGCACATGGGAAAACAGGCTGGTGAGGTGGTGTGCAAACGCAGTCCTAGGGCTGGAGAGGCAGAGATGGGTGGATCTCTGGGGCTCCAGGCCAGCCAGCATTGGGAGATCTGTAAGATGCAAGTAAAAGCCGCCTATGCCAACAAACAAGTTGGAGAGCAAATACCTGAAGCTTCCCTCTGGCTTCTAGATGAATGCACATACATGTAGGTGCAACACACACACACAGAGACACAGACACATACACATAGAGACACAGACACATACACACAGAGACACAGACACACACACACAGTGGTATTGGTAAGCTAACAAGTCAGTGGAATTAAAGGATATTGATTAGTCAACCAACCGAGATGATTATTTTTGTTTATTCTCTAAAGAAAACTCTCAAAGGCCCTTTATCACACAACACTTGATTAGCCTAACTTGAGTTCATGTGTTCTTGAAAGTAGTAAAAATTGGATTTCTTTGAAGTGGAGTCTATAACTCAAATTTTTCATTGATTCAGTCTGGCCTCACACCCAGTTAGTTCTTATAAAGTGACACTTGATTATATTTCTCTGCTTGGCTTTGCTCTGAAACAGCAGTACACAGACATCTGACTTGATCAAAAAGCCCAAATCCCCAGCTTTCATAGAAAAAATAGAGATGCCTTGCCCCATGCTGTAGAAATGAATGGTGCAGCCATTCGTCTTCTAAAGAAAATTGAAGGGCTCAAAGTATCACATGCCATGAATTATAAAAGAGCCCAATCTTGGCTTTATAAGATTTTAGGACAAGGCACAGAAGGATGAAGAAAGCTGTGAAAGGGAAATACAAGAGAAGGGTTTTTAACGGAAGAAGACTATTTTTTTTTTTTACACAAAAAAGAAATCTGTCTTTTCTGAGAAAATTTCTGAAGCATAAAACTATGAAATACAAAAGGAAGATTAAGAGGATTGTATTTAAGATAGTATAACAGTTGCTCCTCAGGGTAGGGTCAGGGTCACATGGTTTGGAGAGGGAGAGAGAGAGAGAGAGAGAGAGAGAGAGAGAGAGAGAGAGAGAGAGAGAGAGAGAGAGAGAGGAGAGAGAGACAGAGAGACAGAGAGACAGAGAGAGAGACAGAAGGTAGAAAGGAGAGGAGGGGCAGGGGAAGGGGAGAAGAAAGAGGAGGGGGGAAAGAAAAGGAAAGCAAAGAGAGAGGGAGGAAGGAGGGAGAAAGACCATTCTTGGTGTGAAATGGAAGGTAGCTTCTGGTCTTGCTCCTGGCTTCAGTGGGTCCCTCCCTAGCCTTGATGGTTTCAGCCTTATATAGCAGATTAAAACTCAATTTTCTCGAAAGACTTATTTTCATGTTTTGCATTTTCCTCTGTATACTTTGCATGCTATAAGCTTCCCGGGATAAAAAAAAAAAAAAAAAAAAAAAAAAAGTCTCCTTAGAAAAGTCACAGTGTACTTGTGTTGTCCCCACCATGGGGTGGGCGTTAGAAGGGACTGGGGTGGAGAATGGTGGTAGATATAAGATATAAAGTAGCTTCCCCCCCCCCAAAATGCCTGCAACTGTCTGTGCCCACTCTATAAGGGAGGAGACACTATTTGGGGGCACTTTGAGGGTTTTCTGGGCTGCATTTGATAGCTGGGCAGGTTGGTGTGCTCACAAGTAGACAGCCAAACTCCACATTCTTACTATAGGATTTCTTGTCTCAGACATGATGGCTACAGACTCCTTGGGACTACCCAGATCTGATTCCCTTTAGTCTCTCTGTTGTGTGTGTCATTGTGGATACCTTTCTCCAAAGACCTGGCTTTTCTCTTGAGCTTGTCCTTCAGAGTCCACATCTGACTATTCTTTGCTCAACACTGACCATCTAGAGCAGTGGTTCTCAACCTTCCTAATGCTGTGCCCCTTTAATACAGTCCCTCAGGTTGTGGTGAACCCCAACCATAAAATTATCTTCTTGCTAGTTCATATCTGAAATTTCGCTACTGTTATGAATCATAATGTAAAATACCTGATATGCAGAATATTTGATATGTGACCCTGTGAAATAATTGCTTGACTTTCAAAGGGGTTGTGACCCACATGACCCAGTAGGATGAGAACTACTGATCTAGAGGAAATGTTATGGGGAACATTTGTCCCTGACTTCCTCTGTATCTACTGATAAAATGATAGCTAGTTTCTGTGTCCCAGACATAATACCAATAGTGACAGACTATGGCCATGACCTCTAGCCCCAGACTTAACTGTGGCTATGAACAAGGAGAGGACATGAAGTACTGACTGTGTAGATATTTAATGTGGATACTGTTCATATTTACAAAGACATTCCGGTTATACCAGTGACAGGGGAAAAAAGTTACTTTATTTTAAATTAATGATCTATCTAAATCTCTTCGGGAGCTTGTGGTCAATTCCTCAACTTTATCTTTCCATTTTGTAAGAAGGATGGGACTGGAAGAATTGATCCTCATTGCAGAGTAGACTCTGGTCAGCTTAAAGCAGTTACAAATCTGTTGTGTAAATTCTACTGCCTGGTTTGCAGTCGCTTTAGGAGCACTGGCCCAAGTTTTCCAAAAGTGGTCAAGGGCTGGGCATGTGCCTCCTGCCTAGGCCCAGTCAGGTTGAAAGAAACTCGTGACAAGCTTTCTATCTCTCCAAAGCCAAGCAGGGAACCACACAGCCATCCTTCTCCAGGGAAGCTTCCTTGTAGCCTTGAAAAGGCTGCCTTCAGCACTACTCAGGGTAGAGTGAGATCTTGTGTCGTGATGGTATTCTCAGTTGATCAACATGGGAGCTCCCTAAAGGTCAGCTTTCTGAAAGGATGCTGAGAGCATCCTAAGGGATAATCCATCGATTTCCAGAGTTCTTTTATGAAAAAAATTTTTTATTCATTCCTTTATTTAACCAACATTGTTCTAGTAGCTATTATGTACAGGAGCCAGTACTAACTGTTGAAAACAGAGCACCACAGGAGCCCCTGAGCTCACATTCTAGGAGAATAGATTGAAGTGTAAATACATAACATCAATTCATTAAATAAGTATAAGCAAAAACCGTGTGTGTGTGTGTGTGTGTGTGTGTGTGTGTGAGCTTTGATGGAACTGTTATGATTAAGCATATAGGTCTTACAATGATGGCGGCCAGGAGCCTATCAAAGAGCCTCAGAATGCCACTGTGTGCAGTTTGTTTCCCACCCCTCTTCTGCCATCTCCCCTGAGTCACAGTCTTGACCCCAAATTCAGCAGTAGAATCTGTGGCTGTACCCTGATTGTCAACTTGACAGGACTTAGGGCCACATAGGAGACAAACCCCTGGGTGTGTCTTTGAGAAGGTTTTGGAGACATTTGACTGAGGAAAAAAAGCCAACCTGAATGAGGTAGCACCACTCCTTAGGCCAGGCTGAATGAAAAGAGAAAAATCCAGTAGAGAACTGACACCCACATTTCTCCATTTCCTGGTTGCCAACGCAGTGTGACCAGCTTCTTCCCATATGTCTGTCACCATGGCTATCCTCACTGTGACCCTGAACAAACCTCATTTCCATTAGATGCTCTTGTCATGTATCTTGTCACAGCGGTGAAAAAAAGAAACTAATCCAGTCTTTAAATACAAATCAGTGCCCATGTCACAAACACCTGCTAGTTTTCATTTCACTTGAAAAGTCTTTACATCCTCCTAAGAGAATCTCTTAATCGTAAAATATGTATTTAACAGAGCTGTGTGAAGATGGAAGAAAGGACTGAGAACTCCCACAGAGCCCCGTAAGCATAGGAGGTGCGCCTTTGCCCCAGCGCTCACTTGTTATTCTTGAGCACGTCACATATGGATGACATTTGAAACTGTAGCCACCCAAACCCACCGAGGTCACCCAGCCACGATTACAATGCAATGTTACACATTAAGGATTTCATGTTGAATGCTTCAAAAAAAAAAAAAAAAAAACCATTTAACGTGGGCTGGAGGGATGACTCAGTGGTTAAAAGCCTTTGTTGTTTTTGTGGAAGACTTGGGTTTGATTCCCAGCACCTCTGTGGCAGCTCACAACCAACAATCACTTCATTTCCAGGGGAACTGATGCTGTCTTCTAACCTCTGCAGGTACCAGGCACGCATATAGTGGGCAGACATACGTTCAGGCAAAACACCCATGTACATAAAATAAAAATAAATATAAGAAAATTTAAAAACACTACTGTATTATAGTAAGAAGAAGCTTTTGACCAAATTTTTTCTCTGATGTCCTGAAAATGTATATTAAAAAAAAAAAAATCTTTATTGCTGTGTGGCCATGTGGCAAGACTTATATGATCTGGGCAAGCTCTGCTGTCTGCTTCCATCAAATGTCAGTCCCCAAGGCAACCACCAGGCTGCTTGTCCTCCAGGGCCGAGCAAGAAATGAACATGATAAAGCATCCTACAACATACGTGACTCCTCTTGAAAAGACACACGCCAGAACCTTGCCTCCAGCTCCCAACGGCTTCTATTACAGGTCTGTTACCCTCATGCCTTGCTGGAGAAGTTCTTTGTTTTGACTCATGTCTGAATTGTGGGTGAGAGCCTGATACTCTCAGGTGACTGTAAAAGCTAGAAGGATCTGGAATGCAAATAATTACATACTATGTAGCCCCCACCCCCACAGATGTCTGGACTTTATCCTATATACATACATGCACTATATACATATATATCTCATACATACACACACGCGCACACACACACACACACACACACACACACACACACACACACCTCCCAGAAGCACTATGGCAGATTCTACCATAGACAGGTCCTTTGGGAAAATGTCAATGCCTAGGCATTTGCTGATATAGATCCAGAAGCCAATAGCTCCCTCCCTGCAGACACTTCTGGGGAGAAGGGCTAGAGACGAAAATAAGACAGAAATTTCAACACGACCAAATTACAAACATGAATCAACTCACAAACTACTCAAATATACAAGAACTGGATGAAGGCTTGAATCAGAATGGGACACAGAGGGAGAATGTCACCTTGAGTTTTACAATGGTAATGACATGTCTTCGCATATCTGACCATGAGGTTGCTGTCTCTGAACCACTGTCATGGGGTCTGGCACGTGGCATTCATGCCATAGCCGAGATCACACTGGATCTAATGCATGTGCACCATGCTGCCTTTGGGTATCTGTTCAGAAAAATCCCTTGCAACAATTTTGGGAAGTCTATCTCTTTAAATCTTCCCCCTTCTTTATCCTCTCTTCCCTATTAATAATCTGCGATGAGAGGTAGTGGGGAGCCCCTCATCCCAGTCTCCAGGACACTTATTAACCTTTCATAGTTTTCATCTCTTTGTCTCCCAGTTCTGCATTTTGAGCCATTTCTTGAAATCAATTTTTCAGTCCACTAGTTTCTGTTTAAAATTAGGCTTAAGCTGCAGTTTGGAACTCCTTAACGTTTTATGGTATTTTTAGGAGTTGAGATATTTCTTGCCTTTGTCAATTATTTTCATTCTTTTATGCAGATATTAAATCTCTCTTTTATATCTTCAAATAATTAAGCCTCGCTCAATGTTTGTGTGTGTGTGTGTGTGTGTGTGTGTGTGTGTGTGTGTGTGTGTGTGTGTGTGTGTGCCATCAGTAGGTAAGCGTATTCCGGATTTGATGGTTCTACACCTTGCTGCTGTTGGCACCTGTGTTTGGTGGCTTGTCCTTTGTGGTGCGTGACTCAAATTTGTAGTCACTAGTAGTAACTCTGTTTGGAGCGATGGGTAGTTCCTTCTGGGTTTTCTAGAAACTGTGTATGTTCCCTGCTCCCCTTTTGTGGCACTGAGAATTGAAACTAGTATGTTGATGTCTGGGTTCCTTGAAGTGTGACCAACCCATAATGCTTTAAAACTAATTAGTTTGAAGGTTAAGGATAGCGAAGGAGAGGGGCTCTTGCCAGGAATTCTAGAAAAGTCAGCTGTCAGCTGCACTTTTCCTCCCTTCACCCTGAGCCAAGCTGGAGGCAGCATTTTCCCTCAAGGTTTATTTCTGATCCAGGGGTACCCCAGATTTCCAGTGTCCCTCGTTATGTTCCCACTCTGGGTAGGCCTGTGCCTTTTTTCTTCCTGTACCCCATGCAAGTCTGGAGCTTGGCTCGCGAACAGTGTGGCCAGTCCTGTGCAGCCCTTGGCTCCTTGTTTGGTCTTGTCTCTTCCTCCTCCCCTGGAACTGACTCTGCCCCTGAGACCAGGCCCCTCGGGTGGCAGCACCATCCTGCACAGTCCTGAGGACAAACAGTTGATGTTTAATCTTGTTGTGTCGTATATGATTTACTTTAATGTTTTGAAAGTCTAGATAGTTTCATTTGATTTTATAAGAGGCTATTCAACATACATGTGGGTTTTTTTAATGAGGAAAAATAAAGGATAGATTAGCTTTTCACTTCTTTAAGGATTAGATAAGAGCCATCTTCTGCCTCCTGATTTCCTTTTATGAAGGGAATAAATCCCATGGAAGCCTTGTCTATATTTTCTTTTCATTATGTTTGTGTTGTTGTTGTTGTTATTGTTGTTTATTTTTAGTTTGTTTGTTTGAGACAAGGTTTCTCTGTGTGGCCCTAACTGTCCTGAAACTCACTCTGTAGACCAGGTTGCCCTCAAACTCAGAGATCTACCTGTTTCTGCCTCTCAAATGCTGGGATAAAATGGGTTCTTCCTTCCTTCCTTTTTTCCCTCCCTCCCTCCCTCCCTTCCTCCCTCTCTCCCCCTTCCTTCTGCGCGCTCATGCATGCACACGCGTGTGTGTGTGTGTGTGTGTGTGTGTGTTGTTGTTGTTGGTGGTGGTGGTGGTGTTATACACCCCACAGCATGTGTAGAGGTCAGAAGACAACTTGTAGCAGTCAGTTCTCTCCTACCACTGTATGGAATCCTGGGATCAGACTCAGATGCTTGTTCTTGGCAGCGGGGACCTTTGTCTTCGGCCATTTCACTGGTACCGTATTCTTTTGAATCATGGTAAAATATCCATATTATCAATGTGACTGTGTTTGTTAGTTTTAAGGGTACATAAAATATATTAAAATTATTTCACAACTATCACCACCATCCAATAATGCCTAGGACACTTTATGATTTCACACTGTAACTCTGTACCCATTAAACTGTACAGCTTCAGTCCTCCCTGCACCCCCTTGTAATCACACTCTACTTCCTGTCTCTATGAATCTGACCACTGAGGTACCGCCATAAGTGGAGTCAGGCATCACTTCTCTTTTTTGTTTCTGGCTCATTTCTGTCAGTGTAATGTCTTCAAAGTCCATCCACGTTGAAACATGGACCAGAATTTCATTTCTATATGTTGCTGAATAATCCAACATCTGGTTGTTTCTGTCTTTTTGGTATTTTGTGTAACAGGGCTTGGCGATTAACATGCTGACGTCCACCAAAGTTCCTTCTTCCGATTTTGGGACTATGTGTGCAGAGGTTGAGTTACTGGACCACGTGTTTAGTTTTGAGGAATCACTAACCCGAATTTTTTTTTCCAGTGGAAGCATTCGTTTGCATGCCCAACAGCAATGTTTGCAAATTCCAGTTTGTCTACATCTTGGCCAATGCTAGTTACTGCCTTTTTAAAAAAATTACATTTTTTTATTCGTGGGCTTGTTTGTTTACTGTGTATATGTGTGGGTGCATACCTGCCATGGTGCATGTGTGAATGGCAGAGGGTAATTTGAATTTGGGGAAGTCAATTCTCCCCTTCTACCGCATGGGTGCCAGGAACTGACCTCCGCTCATCAGTGTTGCCAACAGGCTCCTTTACCCAATGAAGCCATCTCACTGGCTCTATTTTCTGCTTTTATTAGTATAGCTCCTAAAGAGTATAAAATAGTATCACCTTTTCCCCCCTATCGTTTAAAAAAATATTTTATCAATTCTCTAAGAATTTAATGCAATGTACTTTGGTCATATTTATCCCCTATTCCTTCCCCCCAACTCTTCTGAGATCCACCCCCACGTCCCTAACCAACTTCCTGTCTTCTTTATAGAAAAATAAAATAACTGATTGACTCCTCTGTGTGCCGCCCATATACTTCTGAGCAGGGGAGGGGGGCATCCACTGGGGTGCTGCTGACCTCCAGGAGCCTTACTCTTAAGGAAAATCGACTCTCTGACCTCCAGAAGGCACCAACCTGTACAGTTTTTCAATTACGAGTGGATGCCTATGAACCCTTTCTTACTCCACGCTAAGATGTCAACTGGCTTGCTCTTATTTTATTTTTTTTACTTACTTTTATTTTTTTTCATTTTGGTTTTGAAGGACAGGGTTTCTCTAGGTATCTCTGGCTGTCTTGGAGCTTGTTATGTAGAGCAGGCTAGCCTTGAACTATCAGAGATTCACCTGCCTCTGCCTCCCAAGTGCTGGGGTTCAAGGGGCCCTTCCTTCCGTGTGTGTGTGTGTGTGTGTGTGTGTGTGTGTGTGTGGTTGTTGTTGTTGTTGTTGTTATACACCCCATGACAGAATGCTGGAACTAAAGATGTGTGCCACCATGCCCCTCTCTCTCTCTCTCTCTCTCTCTCTCTCTCTCTCTCTCTTTCTTTCTTTCTATGCACACACACACACACACACACACACACACACACACACACACGGAGATATATATATATATATTAATTCATTAAGAATTTCACATATACATACAATATATCTGATCACATTCATCCCGGACTCCTCTCAGATCCACCCCCAACCCTTATTCCCTTCCAATTTCATGTCCTATATTTTCTATATAACACACTGAGTTCAATTAGTGCTTCCTGCGTACCCATGGGTGTGGGGCCATGCAGTGGAGCCTACTTGACCTACTTGGGGCTATACTCTTAATGTAAACTGACTCTCCCTTCCCCAGCAGCCATCACCTGTTGATGGCTCCTTAGTTATGGTGAGGGCTGTGACCCCCACCCTCTGATATGCTAGACTAAGCCTTGGTCTTGTGCAGGTCTTGAGCAGGTGATGGCAGCTATTGTGGGTTCATGAGCACCGCAGTTCTGTCATGTTCCAAAGGCATCCTGGTCCTTTAAGAGCTCTGTCTCTTATCATCTTTCCGTCCCCTGTTCCATGACATTCCCTGGGCCTTGGCAGCTGGTGAGGGAACAGTGTGATGTAGATGTCCCGCGTATGGCTGAGGACTCGCTAGATGCTTCTCTGTGCTCTCACCAGTTAGGAGTTTCTGTGTTAAGCACCGCACCTTTTACTGCACAAGGAAACTCTCTCTGATGAGAGCTCATTTTCCAAAAGCTGCAAGTTTTCACTACTCCCCAGGTATAGAGACAAACATTTAGAGGACACTCTGCTATGTCTATGTAGCAGAACCTTTGGGGCCAGTGAGCTCTGAAGTCAGCTTCTTGATTACATTTGCAGAACCAAAAATGCACTTCTTCCTGGAGAGCGGACCTTAAATCCAATCAGAAAGCAGATGGCTACCTTATTGATAAATGCCACTATTGCATCCATGGGCATATTTTGCCAGAGTTCATAGCTGGGTAAAGCTGTTCATGACTTTTATCCCCTATTAGTCTCCATAGACCTTCTAGTCACTAGACTCTAGTGGTATCAAAGCTAGCTATCAGGAAGGAAGCTTCCTGGTGAGTTCCAGATTGATTTCCTCATGGTCCTGTAACCAATATGTGTGGTATCTTCAGCATTTTCATCTTACCATCAAGTTCTGGTAGACAAACCTTGACCCACAGCTCAAGGGGAGGTATCCCACATCCAGGACTGAGGTTTTTGATTTGGCAACCTACGGATTCTTGTGGTTTCTGTTATTGTTTTAGGGGTCACATCATCTCCTGTGTTGGATAACCCCAGTTAATGCCCCCCATGGCTCTCTATCTCCCTCTCTTTGTGTATATATATATATATATATATATATATATATATATATATATATATATATATATATATATATATATATATATGAAACTTATGAAATAGTAGGTTTCCTTATGGCTTTTCCAGGCGCCATTAATTAGTTATCCATCACCACCCCTTCCTGTCATGTACTGTACCCTCCCGTCCCTCTCCCTGTTTGTGGGGTGGTTACTCACTGTGGTTTTGATTTGCCTTTCTCTGGGGACTGCTGTCCCTCTGTGCCCATCACGAGAAAGGATTCACTTACCAAGGGGTAGCCTTTGATTTGGGCGACTGCTCGGTATTCACCCAGTTCTTCACAGGAAGATGTAATACACCTTTGTTCCTTCTTTTTGAGTCCCAGTATTACTGTGGGAGTCATCTAACCCAACCACCATCAAAGACAGTTTAAAAGAGCTGGCCAGCTCCTGAGGGCCGGTGGGCAATTAGCTCCAGAGTTCCTCTCAGATTGGACCCTGTCACTGTGCGGGAGTGTACGTGCTCAGTGCTGAAGATGCTGTCAGACAGAGGGGACCAAATGGTGCAGCCGATTTACAACAAGAGCAAATGCCTGCCTATGGGCTGAGCTGAGAAAAACCCACGAGCTATACAGTGCAACAGGGACAGGGAGTGAGGGATCCACAAAGCTGCTTAAAAATAGTTATAGATGCCTAGGGAGCCAGACTTCAGGTAGGAGTTTGACAGTTGCCATGCACCAGGCTTTTAGACGTCATCTTCAAAGATGTGCTGGAAGTGGAGAATTTTCGTATGCCATTTTGTAAGCAAGTCAGCTCCAGAAGAAATTACAGGCAGATCAGTGTGTGTGCATTGTTCTGAGGACAATGAACCCACACAACACAATCTGATTCTCTCTAGTGTGTGCCTTAGCCTGAACTAGATATTCAAAGGCCATCCCTAGCAAGTGAGCTCTCCTCATGATGGGTACATATAAATAGCAGCATGGGGGTGGGGGTGTGGAATTCCTAGTCCCAAGAGAAAGGCAAAATCAAAGGCTTGAAGTCAAGGTAGATCTTCATAAAATATGAGGTTCACTAATTTGAAATAAACCATCCATCGAGCTCTGAATCACTGGACACTGGGCTGGCGAGATGGTGTGGAGCTGTGTGGTTCTCAGCCTTCCTAATGCTGCAGCCCTTTAATACAGTTCCTCATGCTGTGGTGACCTGAGACCTTAAAATTATTTTCTTTGTTCCTTCATAACTGTGATTTTGCCACTGTTGTGACTCGTAATGTAAATATCTGTGTTTTCTGCTAGTCTTAGACAGCCCCTGTAAAAGTATTGTTCAATCCCAAAGGGGTCTCCAAACCACAAGTTGATCATGAAACCTGCTGAGTTTGATCCCTAAGACCCTCGCCCTAGAAGGAGAGAATCAGCTCTTGCAAACTTCCTGTTCTCTGGAGCAGGCCTCTCCACAATAAATTAGTGGAAATGTAAGAATAAAACAAGTAGTTTCAGTGAATGCAGGTTTTCCACGTTTTACTGTAACTAGCCTGTGAAAGGAGAATGGTGCTTCCAAGGGACATTGGGCGACTCCTCAGGAAGGCCAATGGCCCACCCCAAACCTCATTCATACTTCATTGCTTGTAAAGGATTCAGAGCTCAGCTCTTTCTTGACGTGGTGAGGCTTAAATGACTGAGGTCTTACTGCAGAGTCTGAGTCACCGTGCTGGGTTGGGATTTCTACTGTGAAGGTGCAATTGTGCCACGCGGCAGTCATAAGGATCGCTGTGGGATGATAACTAACGTCCGTTACTGATTTCTTTCACCTTTGTTCAGTAAAAGATGCAAAACCAAACTTCATAATGTTGCTTCTGAAGTTACATCTTCGACAACAGGAGAGAGGCCGTTTACCACGGGACCTCTCTTTTAAAGTTGAGACTTCTCAGTGCTACCTACAAGCACCAAATTGTACAAATACTAAGTTACTGGATTTGGGGCAGGGGCGGGGAGGGGAATACAGCTGTGTTTGTGTATGCAGGTGAACATGTATGTGGAGCTGTGAATGTGTGCGTGTAGGTATGGAGGCCAGAGGGCAACCTCAGATATATTCTTCAATCATAGTCCATAGTTTGGAGACGGTCTCATTCCTTTTTTTTTTTTTTTTTTTTTTTTGTGCACGCGCACCTGTGTGTGTATGTGTGTGTGTGTGAGAGAGAGAGAAACATACGTGTGCACATTACCTTGAGTGTGTGTGCATGTGTGTGTGTGTGAGAGAGAGAAAGAGAAACATATGTATGCACATTACCTTGAGTGTGTGTGCACGTGTGTGTGTGTATATGTGTGTGTGTGTGCATTCAGGCTGCAAGTCAACATTAGGTGCTTTCTTGTTCACACCCTCCAGAGGCAGGGCTCTTGCTGAGCTCCCCAGTGTGGTTAATTTAGCTTGACATCTTGTCTTGTGCCTCCCGAGTGCTGGGATTACATACATGGAGCTGTCACACCCACCTGACTTTTACACTGGCTCTAGGCATCCAAAGTCTGTTTCCCACGCTGGTTGGGGCTAGCACTCTGGCCTCTCACTTTTTACCTAGCTCTCGAACATCAGCTTCTTAGGCTGCCAGTGAGCTCCGTGGCTTGGCTCCATCTCCCACCTCTGGAATTATAAATATGCCATCACTTCTAGCATTTCTACTGAGTTCTGGGAATCACACTCAGGCCTTCATGAATGTAGAGCAAACATTTTACCGACGGAGCCATCTTCTGAGTCCATAAGTCAATAATTTAATGTTTTTCCCCTCTTTCTTTCCTTCCTTCTCTCTCTCCTACAATTCCTCCCACACTTTCTTCCCGCTCTTTTTTTTTTTTTACATTTTTTATTAATTTATTCATATTACATCTCGATTGTTAGCCCTTCCCCTGTTTCCTCCCATTCTTCCCTCCCTCCCCCTTTCCCCTTCTCCCCTCCGCTATGTCTGTGATTGAGGGAGACCTCCTCCCCCTATATATGCTCTTAGAATATCGAGTCTTGTCTTGGTAACTTGCTATCCTTCCTCTGAGTGCCGCCAGGTCTCCCCATCCAGGGGATGTGGTCAGAAAAGGGGCACCAGGGTTCGTGTGAGAGTCAGATCTCACTCTCCACTCAACGGTGGAGAATATCATGTTCGTCGGCTAGGTCTTGGTAGGGGTTCGAAGCTTACTGCCTATATTCTCCTTGGCTGGTGCCTTAGTTTGAGGAGGACCCCAGGACACAGATCTGGCTGTCATAAAGTTCTTCTTGTAGGTTTCCAGGACCCTGTGGATCCTACTATTTCCCCATTCTTCCATGCTACTCTCGCCTAAAGTCTCAATAGGATGTCCTCTCCTCTGACCCACTTTCTTGGAAAGTAAAGTTTTTCATGGTACGTAACCCATGGACTAGTGTTTTGATATAAGTGAGTATATACCGTTTGTCTCTTTTTGCTTCTGGGTGAACTCACTCATTATGATAATTTCTAGATCAATCCATTTGTCCACAAATTTCGGGAATTCCTTGTTTTTAATAGCTGAGTAGTATTCCATAGTGTAAATGTACCACAGTTTCTTAGTCCATTCTTCTACTGAGGGACACTTAGGCTGTTTCCATGTTCTGGCTATTATGTATAAAGCAGCTATGAACATGGTTGAGCATATGTTCCTGTTGTGTGGTAGTGCATCTTCTGCGTATATTCCAAGGAGTAGGATAGCTGGGTCTTGAGGAAGCCCTATTCCCATTTTTCTGAGAAAGCACAAGATAGATTTCCAAAGTGGTTGTACTAGTTTGCATTCCCACCAGCAATGAAGGAGTGTTCCTCTCTCTCTACATCCTCGCCAACATGTGGTGTCATTTGAGTTTTTGATCTTAGCCATTCTGATGGGTGTAAGATGGAATCTCAGTGTCATTTTAATTTGCATTTCTCTGATGACTAACAAGGACGAGCATTTCTTTAAGTGTTTCTCGGCCATTTGATATTCCTCTGTTGAGAATTCTCTGTTAAGTTCCAAGCCCCATTTCGCAATTGGGTTGTTTGGTTTTGTGGTGTTTAATTTCTTGAGTTCTTTATATATTTTGGATATTAAACCTTTGTCAGATGAAGGGTTGGTGAAGATCTTTTCCCAGTCTGTAGGCTGTCACTTAGTTCTACTGACAGTGTCTCCTGCCTTACAGAAGCTTCTCAGCCTCATGAGGTCCCATTTATTAATTGTTGACATTAAGGCCTGGGTTGTTGGTGTACTGTTCAGGAAGTTGTTTCCTGTGCCTATGTGTCCCACTTTTTCCTCTAACTGAATTAATGTCTCTGGTTTTAAGTTGAGGTCTTTAATCCACTTGGACTTGAGTTTTGTGCATGGTGACAAATAAGGGTCTAATTGCATTTTTCTACATGTAGACATCCAGTTAGACCAGCACCATTTGTTGAAGATGCTATCATTTTTCCATTGAATAGATTTGGCTTCTTTGTCAAAAATATCTAGTAGTAACTCTAACCAAGCAAGTGAAGGACTTATTTGAAAAAAACTTTAAACCTCTGAAGAAAGAGATTGAAGATGACATGAGAAGATGGAGGGATTTACCTTGTTCGTGGATCGGGAGAATCAACATAGTAAAAATGGCCATCTTACCAAAAGCAATTTGCAGATTCAACGCAATCCCTATCAAAATACCTACAAAATATTTTGAAGATATTAAAAGATCAATTCTCAAATTCATATGGAGAAATAAAAAACCCAGAATAGCAAAAACAATCTTATACAATAAAAGATCCTCCGGAGGAATCTCCATACCTGATCTCAAGCTGTACTACAGAGCAACAGTAATTAAAACAGCATGTTACTGGCAAAGCAATAGGCTGGTGGATCAATGGAATCTAATTGAAGACCCAGAGATGAATCCACACACATTTGCTCACTTGATTTTTGACAAAGAAGCCAAATCTTCCCGCTCTTAACAAAGAGAAAGTAAAATTGATTAGGATGAGATGCCCAGTTTAAAAAAAAAAAAAATCACTTCTTCAGGCTCTGTTGCAGCCATGTGACCAGACTGAGGACATAATTGAGCACTGTGGGGAGGGGCTTCCCCTAGAGTTCTTGTACACCCCATTAAAAGAGCAGCCTGTGTGCCCATGCCTTGTCTTTCACCCTCCTCTTTCTGCTTGGAGTAAGAGCACACATGATACTCACAGTAGTCCTCTTATGACCACCACTACTGAGCACCTGACAAGGACCATAGCATAAGAAGCTGGAAGGATGCTGGTTGAAGGGGCTATGTCTTCATTGCTCTGGTGCTGTGGCAACATTTGAAGTTTTTATTCAGATAACAGGATTAAAATGCAGGGTGGCTAAAGCCTCTGCGGTTGGCTTTTTCGTCACATGTGAGCCATGGTCATCTGACATGACACACTGTGGCCCAACACAAACCTTGTTGCACCCACCGGAACTGAGTACCTCATGAGGCTAAGGCCAGAAGAGGAAGAGAGATGCCTGCAGAACGGAACGTGTCTGTGTATAAAACATGGGGCAGAGGGCACCTCTCATGTTCCTTCCCACTTATTGCTTACCCGTAGGAACATAGCTAGGCAGTCTGAGGCTTCCCCAGCACCCATATTCAGGCACATCTGGGCCTCTTCTCAGTTTCCTTGGGAACTCCAGACGTCTTGCTCAGATAGTAAGACTTCTGAGAACAGTTTAAAACGTGAGTTGGAAGCTGCTTGACAGGAAACCATAACCTTTGAGTTATTGGCCTCTCAGTGTGGGGCTGGTTGCTCTAGAGGTGAGAAATGACCTCAACCATCTGTGAACAGCAAGGGCAGAAAATGGAAAAGCAAGAACCGTCTTGGTATTCTAATACCCTCTCCCAATATTTAACACCTTCAAGCTTCATGATGTATTGTATAATAAAATACATAGGAAAGACCGTGACATTACTTTCATGAAAAATCGATTCTTCTAAGGATGTAGACCCATATAGCAAAACTGAGCTTGCTTTCCTCATTAATTTTATGGTGTGTATGAGCATTTCCACATCTCTGCTTTCTTCTCGGGTCGTTGGTGATTATTGATTCCCCCCTTTTCACTTGTGGAGTGAAATTCCCTAAAGACTGGGTAGCAGAGCATCCTCAGGCCCATCCTGCGCCATTTCGAGGTAACTATGTTCAGTCTTCAGCTTCATGTTTCTCTTCTTAGCTTCCATATGCTAGCAATTTTTACACCTCTCTTTTTGCTTTTTGTTTTTTCCACAGCTAGTTCTAAGCTATTCTACACTTTGGTTACATCTCCCAGGATTGCCTTCTAGTGGCCCAAGCAGCCACCAAGACAGTGGCCAACCAGACACACTGCCACCATAAAGTATGTTTATGCCACCTTAACTTCTTGGGGGGTGGGGGTGGGAATTGAATGGTTGCAAGTAATCACACTTCATCATTTGGCTCAAAAGTAAAAAAATGCTAAGTTACACATTAGTTGTTGCATAAATTTGCATATTGATGTGTGCAACTTTAATAGCATCACAGCTTAGCGGAGACAGAGGCGTGGAAATAGACACGGCTGACATTCAGGCTCTAACCAGAGCACACCAAGCCCGAGGAGGGGGTGGAGAGGCTTCCATCAAAGCAAGGAGGAGCGGGAGGAAGCCGTAGGCTCTTAAGGGGAAAGACGGAAGGCACAGAAGGCAGAGGGTACTCATACGATTTTGCTTTCTATAACCCCCAGGGACAGGCTGCCACACTCATGGCCTCTCCTCCAGCTTCAGACTAAAGCTTGAGCAGAGTGCAGGAGGCTGGAGAGACGGTGTGCAAGGAGGGGAGTGAGTCGGGAAACCATTAAGGAGCAGATGGACCTGTCTGAGGACAAAGAGAGTCAGGATCTTGAAGAGAGTTTTCTCTGCTTGGCTTGTTCAAGCCTCTCAGTTTTCCTCCTGGGGCCTTGAGCAGGGTGCCTCGGTACAGAAGCCAGACCTAGCCATCGGCATCTCTAGAAGCCTTTGGCCATTTGCCAGCAAGCTTTAGGCCTTTAAAGAAGATTCTACATTGTATTGATTTCCAGGTCAAATACCTGTTTATTAACTTATTAATATACTACTGGGCATGGTAGTAGACAGCTGTAGCCTAGCACTTGGTGGCAGAGGTAGGAAGATTAAAAGTTCCAAGTCATCCTGGGCTACTTAGCTAATTCTAGGCCAGCCTGTGTTACATGAGAGCTTTAATAAGAAGAAGAAAAAAGAAAGAAAGAAAGAAAGAAAGAAAGAAAGAAAGAAAAAGAAAAAGAGAAGAAAAGAAAATGTCAGGGTGCATTTCTTGAAGACCAGGTGCTTGCTAATGAACAGTTTACTCTCTAGTAAGAGCACACATGCCCAGGAAACCTCACTGCTAATTAGGACAAAGAGCAGAGAGTTCCTTAAGGAATACCCTCCACGTGCTTTGAGAGGGCATCACCCTGCTTCCACAATAATGGTATGCATGTACAAAGGCACTGTTAGTGCTGGGAGCGCATTCTCAAATTATTTATTATTTCACAATTTCGCACAACACACACATAATGTACTTTGATGATGTCTATATTCTTCATGCCCTCTCTTCAAATGCTTAGTCTTAGCCTCTTGTGTTTCAAAACTTTATTTTAAGTATCCTCTTTTTTATGTGTCTACACATTTTATCCACAATGAACATCTTTCAATCTGGATGATATGCACTGAGTTTTCTCTAGGGATTAAATGTTTCAATACACTTAGGTACTGCAGTGGAGACAGATTGCATTAAGACTCAGGCCCAGTGCCCCCCCTCCCAAAGCTCACAATGGCAGAAGGATTACACAGATAAACATGCCTGTATCAAGGGAAGAGGAAGGTTGTAAGGGTCTCAAAGATGAAGCACAGAATCTGCTCAGACCCCAAGGACTTCACATTTCCTAACTATTTGCTCTTCCTAACCCCTCATCTGCACCTCTCCTGGGGTAGATGATCAAACTGAGACACAGGGGACATGCCACTTCTGCAGGATATGTCTCTGACGGAGGGAGGCTAGCTTACAGAGGAGGTGGTGTTTAAGTCCGAACATGAAGAACGGCTACGATGTGAACAGCAGAAACACTTAGGTGAGGTCATAGAGATGAAGCAGGGAGAAAGAAGGGAGAGGCGGCATCTGGGAGTTAGCCCATGACAAAGTTAGAAATAGCATCGAGCAATGCACCGTTGTACACACACACACACACACACACACACACACACACACACACACACACACATGCTTGGGATGGAAGTATCTGAACATTTAGGGGCATTAAAGGGAGTCAGCCTAGGAAGCCTGTTGCACACAAAAGCTTTATTTGGGGGGAGCTAGACCCTCATAGGGTTTTGGACAGGGAGGACTTGGCCTGAAATGCAGCTTCAGAAGATGAATTTGGTCTTAGTACAGATAGAAGACACAGAAAGGAGAAGGAGAGGAGGCCTGTGTGAAGGGCTCTGCAGTACAGGCACCTGTCTGAGCCAGGGCAGCAGCAGGAATGGAGAACAAGGAGGTAATCACCGGATGAGATCTTGTTCAGGTAGAATCCACAGGATTTGGCAATGAGCCGGATACATGAAGCAGAAGAAAATGGCTAAGGGAAAATAGTGTGCATTGAGAGTTGTGGTAAGCACATCACACGTCGTTAACTCTTTCCGTCTTTCTAACACTTACATGGTAACAGGGAATTTGGCACTTCTGCAGAGATGCAGCCCTGATAGGTGATCCCAGGTCTCCCTAGGGCCCTCTGTCACCTTGCTTTCTACATGACTGTACTCATTCCTACCCCCAACCCGGCTTCCTCTCTCTGATGCCCAGTCAATAAATATTGAACGAGTCAATGCTGATGTCACTGCTGTCTGTTTCTGACTCATTGAAGGAAAGGGAAAGTATAGCAGTGCTCGAAACAAATCCACCCTGATTTCCAAGTCAATATGGACAGTGTTTTGGGGAAAATGTAGCATAAAACTCTACCATTCTATTCCTTCTCCAATTAAAAAAGTCTATAATGGCAGTTGGTATCATAATGAAAGTTTTCGTTTTATTTAGTTGCACTGTTATAAAACAAAACAAACCCTGCCTGAATTATCTTCCATGTGGCAGTAAAAAGGCATCTCTTTTAGATCCCAATCCTTTGCTAACACCATTATAACTCAGTGGGATTGGTCCCTTGGGATGGGTCTAGCATGTTGATGGAGATGGCCTCCATTGCTCTGACTCTAGACCCACAGGCCCCCACTCTGTTCAGCTCTCACTCTTGATTTAACCTTTTCCCTTCTGCTTTTTTTTTTCATACTGAAAAAAAGGAGCATGGAAAATTTTGGATCAATCCTTCCTTCCGATTCATTCTCTCTCTCTCTCTCTCTCTCTCTCTCTCTCTCTCTCTCTCTCTCTCTCTGTGTGTGTGTGTGTGTGTGTGTATGTGTGTGTGTGTGTGTACATGTGCATCATGGTGTTCATATGGAGGCTAAAAGACAACTGGAAATCATCTCTCTCCTTCTACCACGTAAGAGTCCCCTGAGGAATCAAACTCATCTTGTCAAACTTGGTGATAAGCGTCTTAACCCACTGAACCATCTTGCCAGCCCTTATTCCTCTTTTGTCCAGAGGGTGGCTTTCAGTCTTGGGCAGCTCTGGTCTTTTAATTTATTTAGCACAAAAAATGAAATTTGGTAAATATATTCTGAAAGCGAGGTATTATGGGAAACTAGTTACTGGCTGCTATTAAGAAACAGTCTTCACGGTTCTCACCCTGTCTCATATGGCGTAAGTCTCCTCTAGAAACAGTGATTTTTGAAGTTGAACTTACATCAGAAACTTACAACCTCGAAACATTGTTAGAAACCTCTAATGTCCAGAGATTCTGAACAAATTGGTCTGACCTGGGGGTGGGACCATCTGAAATCATTGAAAGCTCCCTGGGGGATTGTGATGAACTAGAGGATTGAAGCTCACTCTTCTAGACCTTGGGCCAGTGGCTTTTTAGTCTCAATGGAGAACCTTTGACATGCACTGCAACGAAAGCCCTGCTTCACACCAAGCCTTACAGAAGAGCTGGGATCTGAGCCAGCACCCTGGGCATTTATTAGAAGTTCTTTGGGTGACTGCAGCATACAGACAAAGTTGAAAATTATTCTGTCCTTATGGGTCCATGCCAATCTTTGCAGCATGGATTCTGCTGAAACATCAGCAAGATAGTGGCATAAAGAGACACACTGCACGCAACACTCAGAATTTCCCAAGTAGTCCATTTATAGTGCTCCACAAAGAACGTTTCACGGAAGATGCTTTTGTGTTCCCTCTCCAAGAGAGCCCTCCGCCCTCAAGCTGCTTCCCCATTCTATTCCCTGTAATTGGGGCCAGAAACAAGTCTTCCTTTCTCACTCATATATCATAAATTATATCCTTCCAGTATTAGGGAGGGATTGCTGGTGCATTAAGGTCCAGAAACATACAAAGCCAGAGGAAGGTGAAGTTCCCACACCAAGGCATAGACACGACTGACAGATGGAGGTGAGAATGCACGAAGACTCAACTGTTCATCTACAAGAAAGGACTCAGTTCCAGAGGGTAACTGACCATCTAATGATGCCCCTTCCACCCACTCTTTCTTCCTAATTCAACTGTCTACTCAGACTCACGTCCTCTTAATGGCTCTGTGATAACTGTTGACAACTCTCTAAGAGATTCTCATTTTCATAAAGTCTGGGGACCCATTTGCATCTTAGCAAAGACATTGCAAAGGAGTGGCCATGTTTTCTAAGTGAGATTTGACTTCCCTCAGTGCCTGAGATTGATTCTCTTCTTTGTCTTGGCCAAGGTGTCACTGTAGCAAGAGGACACGCAGTGTGAGGCTGAGGGTATAGCTCAGTTGTTTTTTGCCTAGCATGCATCAAGCCTTGGGTTCAATCCCAGGTGCCCTTCTTGGTTGTTTTGATTTTTAAACTAGTCTGTAAAGACTTGTTCAGTTCCTCACCCTGTGGACCATCATTCTGCTCCACTATGTTGATTAGACTGTGCTGATTAAACAAAACAAAAGAAGAGCAAGGAACACAGACACCTTGGCAAACTGCGCCTGCATCAGAAGGTGAGTGATAGTTCTCATGAAAATTCAGAGGCCTTGGGGAATCAGAGTGAAAGTTCTTGAGGTTTTGTCACCTGCCATATTCAAAATATCCTCCTCGAAGTGAAAAGCAATTTGCTTCACTGTGCATTTTCTGTTAAGAAAGAGACACAGTGTTTCAACATATGGCCACATAACGTTCAGGCTGCCGGTCTTGAGTGCAGCTCAGTGCTACATGGAGAAGGTTCTGAGTGTGAGTAAAGTTGAAATCCAAGGCACCCCCAGTGAGACGGCTCAGCAGATAAAGGCGCTTGACACTAAGCTTGACTTGAGTTGGAGCCCCAGAGCATCACAGGCTTGAAGACCAGAACTAATTGCTACAAGCTGTTCTTTGACCTAGATAGGCAGGCAGGCAGGCAGACAGACAGACAGACAGACAGACAGACAGACAGACACACACACACACACACACACACACACACACACACACACACACACTACATGTAATATAAATTGTTTAAAAAGAAATTCAAGCAGTCTCCTCTGGCCCTCGTGATTCAAGAACTCTAAAAATTTCCCCCAACATTGCTTTTCACTGGCTTTACCATGAATCTATCACCCAGGAGAGCTAATCTCAAACATGGTAACATGGTTTTAAATGACAGTCTACAGCTTTTATAACGTGGGGGGATTATTGAAGTGGAAGTTTCTGGTTTGTTTAAAAACTCAGTAGTGTCACATGAATATGTTTTTTGTTTTGAAATGTGTGAGCGTGTGTTTCCACTGCTGAAAACAGACTCGTGAGAGGGCATGTGATGTTTTGCTGGAAGCTGTCTTGTATGAGGGGTGCATTTTTGCCAGCTGGAAAGCATCTTTGTGTGGACTCTGAGAAGGGAAAATTGAAGCCCACAGACATAGGACAATGCTTTTGCACCGCTACGCTTTGCAATGGTTCACATCTGTTTCACGGTCTTCACTTTTCTACACTTGACTTCACACAGTGAAATGCTCCAGAGACCATCTCATGGCTCTCCTGGTGACTCGTGCTGTTATGTCATACTTTTCCTGTTTTTGCTAAGTTGTGCTGCCACTGCCGTTGTTTGTTTTCTGCTGGTCTGCTGGTATCCTGATGACAAAGACTGGACTTTCCCCCAAGGAACTGCATCTAAAGAGGTTCACAACTCCCTTTCCTGCTCACTTTCTTTCACCCCTACCTTGGGTCAGTGGGTTGAAAGGGAGGTAGAAGTGTTCAAGAACCATAAATAAAGTAGGTTTTTGAAAAATCTAAGCCTGCAGATTATTTTACAAGATGTCCCATAGACTTTGAAAGTGTGACCGTTAATGTGGTACTGTTTCTCCTGTGGCTGAATTTCATAAATGCAGAGACAAGTGTTGTGAAGGAGAGTGGCCTATCACCATTTCACCCAGTGACACAGAGGAAGATTTTGCTTCCACAATTATCAGATACTCTGGTACTGTCCTGGTTTATAAAGACAGAAGAGCTGTGAATTGTTGCTTCTAGCAAGAGGAGTTCTCAGGAAATACCTCAGCCCACAAGCCCCGCTTCCCTTCAATGGGACAACTATGAGTCACATTCCAGTCTCTCTGCTGTCTCCTGGTGAGACATGGCTTTTGTGTAAAACCAGAAATCTTCCCCATTTTACAATTAGTTTTTAAAGTACTTCCACGTTTTAGTCTTATAATTTTATGATTTAACGTCTTTGACAAGTTTGGAATTTTATAGTGTAAGGTATTGCAGAAATATAATAAAATAACCATGTGAATATATGGGTGTGTCAACATCATTTATTAAGTGGCCTGATTGTTTCTTTACTGATTTTATTTGTCACTGCAATGAGAGAAAGCATTCTTGGATGGATTTCTCTGTCTAATTCTCTGCCAATGTGTCTGTTCATATGACAGTGATGACGTATTTTAATTACTTTAACTTTATAACATGTGGGGATACCCGGAAAGACAAATCAAATGATCTTCCAGTACTCTGGGTTTTTTTTTTTTCCCAGAATATTCTTTTGTTGTTGTTGTTGTTGCTTCACTCTTTTGTTTTGTAGGCTCATCCTGACTGTTCCCCATACCAACTCCCAAGTGTGTGTATGTGTGTGTGTGTGTGTGTGTGTGTGTGTGTGTGTGTGTGTGTGTTTGTGAATGTGTGTGTGTGTAAGTCAGAAAGATTAACTTTTTTCTTTTTCTTTTCTTTTGATTTTTATTTGGACAAAACTCACATATAGTAGACTCATCTCTTTTAGAAAGGACTTATGAACTGAGTTAAGTAGAATAAGAACAAATTATTTTGATCTTACTTCTCATACATTCTTTTCCAAACCCCTCTCAAGATTTTCCATATTTTTATAATCAAGTGAACACTATCATAGGGGCTGGAGACATAGTTCAGTGGTTTAAGAGCACTTATAGGTCCTCCAGAGGATTCAGGTTTAGAAACCATGTCTGGCAGCTCACAGTAACTCTATCTCCAGAGTATCTAATACTCTTTTCTGGTCTCTCCAGGCATCCACTACACACACACACACACACACACACACACACACACACACACACACACACACACCACTAACTAAACCATGTGGACATGGAAGACCATGCATAGGATGGGAAATATTAACTCTGCTAATTACCGGTTTATTAGTTATTTTCTCTGTGATCCATAATATTCACTACTATTGAATAGGTACAACAGTAATGACTTCTACAATATTATGAAGTTCAACAAGGTAATATTTACTGAATTGGCACAGAATCTGTGAGAAGATGGCATTTGCAGGTCCTATTTCTTATCTCTTCAAATATTTATGTTCTTTGTAACTTTGCAATGCCCCCTCATACTCTCTATCTCTAGGTCCATCCAGAAAACGTACTTTGAGACAGAGGATTGCAAGCCACCTATACACCAGAGCTTGTGCTGATTTCTGTCTTTTGACACACCATGAAAATATACCTGTGCTCCCCTGGTGGGGGATGAAAATGTAGAGCCCAGTTAACCCTGAAGACCCCAGCAGACAGCTGGCAAGCAGAGACCCTCCAGATAAAAGGGTGGGCCAGGCACAAATGATAAGAGCCTCCCAGATGAAGCTTGGCCAAATCACTAATCTTCAGACCATTGAACTAATTGTCCATGCTTTACTTGGGCTCTGAATTATGGGGGGAGTATGTTCCAGCATTATTGTGTTGGTAACTTATCCAGAGCTTGGCACACAGGAGCCATTTGAAAATTATTTGCTGCATCCATTTGGTGATCCAAATTGGTTTTTATTTAAATAAGAGCCAGTTGCCCATTTTTCTATTTTTCCCTTTCTTTGAGTTTTTGCTTGGAAGTGTCTAGCATAGGTACACTGTTAAATTGTTGTATATATTTTGCAATTTACCATATTTCAAATGGTGTCCACACTGTTTCTAGTCTCCTCAATAGAAAAAAAAATATCAGCCACACTTAGTCTCCTTTTAGCATTTATATCTCAGAGGAGATATAAAAGAAATAGGAGACAGAGTTCTCTCTCTGATAAACATACCGGAGTGATAAGAACTCATCTGAAGGACTTGTAGCAGACAGGTAAGCGGCAGCTGGGGGATTCCGAGAGTTGGAGTCACACAGCTTTTGGTCTGTGGTAGTTGAATATGGTTTTAGAGTTTCCTATGGGGCCAAGTGGAACGACGGACTAAATGCCCAGTGGATGCGTTTTCTCTCCTCAGGTTGTGGTTGGCTGATGAAGTGGAAGTGTGGCCCATACATTCACTTCCAAGTTTGGCAAAGAGTGTCAGGGGCGCTTATCTCGGAATGGGGCAGAAATGTTATGAAATGGCATTGTAAGTATTTGTGAGTCAGGCAGCGGTGGCACACGCCTTTGATCCCAGCACTTGGGAAGCAGAGGCAGCTGAATCTCTATTAGTTCGAGGCCAGCCTGTTTTACAGAGCGAGTTCTAGGGCAGGCAGGGCTACACAGAGAAACCCTGTCTCGAAAAACCTAAAAAAAAAAAAAAAAATTATGACATTGTACATTGGAGGGTCAAGATCATTGGAAACAGCACAATAATGACTCAGCTTACTTGTGTGGCATCTGCTCTCCTTTGGGACTCTCTATGGGTTTCTCACTTTTAGTTTTACACTTGCATCAACAAAAAAGGCCATACTGTTAGGTTGCACCCCACTTCCTGGGGTAAGTGGTAGACTGATGCTGAGTGGAGGACAGGCCTTGCCCTGTTAGCTCAAGTTCTAGGGTGGTTTTCTAGTTTGAACTTCTACAGAATAGAATGGATTGCCGTTCCATGTGGAGATGGTCTCGGGGCCCTCTGTCAACTCTTATTTCTCGAAAGGGTACATTCATTAGCAAAGGCAAAATGGGATCTGGTAGTCAATGAGTTCGATACAAGGTAACTAAGGAAGACTACACTTGACTTTGGACACCTTTGTCTCCTGATCACACAGGGACTTTGCTATGATGGAGCCAAAGAAACCACCACTGTGTCTCGCTAACTGTGTTTCCTGGTGGTCTGACTGTCCCTTAGTGGCTGAAGCTGCAGGGAGGTTCGTCACGCTGTATCAGAAACCCAAGCACTTTCCCCGATGTCCAAGTGTATGCACCACAGAAGGGCTGTGACTGCAAGTGACCGTGTCTTCATTAGCGTGTGATTTGTGTGGGCCTGTGAGTGGAAGGACCTGTCACCTAGCCTGTGAGTGGGAGGACCTGTCACCTAGCCTGTGAGTGGGAGCACCTGTCACCTAGCCTGTGAGTGGGAGGACCTGTCACCTAGCCTGTGAGTGGGAGCACCTGTCACCTAGCCTATAAGTGGGAACACCTGTCACCTAGCCTGATGACCTAAGTTCTATCTTTGAGCTCCACATGGTAGAAGGAGACAAATCGCTCTTAGGACCTTCACATATGGGTTATAACACACAACCCCGCCCCAGGTTCACACACATGCATTGCTTTTTAAAATATCAAAATATAATACAAATATCATCTGTGTTATGAGTTTGAGCCCCACTCTTTGTGGGCTTTTCAGGAAGGTCATGAGAAAAGTCCAACCCACCGGGTCCTAGAAGGGAAAGAGGAAAGATTACATTACCTCCCTCCCCTCCACGAATATGACACCCACCTTATAAATATTCAATAAAAACTTAAAATCACCATGGAGAACCCATCAAGCTGCTACCTGTCCAGAGGTCAGCCTGCTCTCCCTCCTTGGCTCCCTTCCTTTCTCTCTCTCACTCTCCCTCTCCATCCCCTCAATCCCACAACTATCCTTTGTTTTGCTAAATAAACTTCTGCTTAAATTCTGTTTCATTCTTCCCTTCAAGGAGATGTGAACCACAGAGAAACTGTCACTCTCATAAACCATCACAAAAAAAGAAGTCACCTGGCTCAATAGCCATTTAAAATATGATGATCACAGACTCCCTTTTGCCCAGAAGCTCACATTGTCTCTGGATTTCTAACATGTGCACCCAATTCTTTTGATTCATCTTCATGGTGGCTTAGATGACTCAACTTTATGCCTTGGAGAAAATAAAAATCTGTACTTCTGGTCCGATAAAGGAGGTGCACAGGAAGCTTCAGCTTCCAGCTAGAGTTAATAGAAAAGTCTTTAGCCCCTAATCAAGGCCTAGATCTTACAGATTCAAGAAATACTGCTCTGTAGAGAAGCTTCAGATAAAGTTGTCGGGATGCGTCCACCTGACACCTGTTCCAGAAATCAGTCCTCAGTGGGATAGATAGGCAAAGCCTAGACACATAGCTGCGGTAGCTGAAAAGCAGGAGTGTGGGTGGCTGTGGGTTTGAACAGAAGTCCTTGCATCTTCAGGGAGAAGAATTAGAAAGCCACTGACCTTGCCAATTTCCACTTTCTAGATGTGAACAGAAGTGAAACTATAGTCTGCAGATAGATTTTAAGAGTACAACGCAGTGGGGACCAGAACTTACATACTATTATTATTATTATTATTATTATTATTATTATTATTATTATTATTATTATTATTATTATTATTTATTATTATTATTATTATTATTAATGGTACTTTTGAGATTATAGTTCAACCACAACATTTCTCCCTTCCCTTTCCTCCTTCTAAACCCTCTCAAAAACCCCAAACTTTGAAGATAGTGCTCCTCCTAAACTGTTAAGTAATTGGTGGGAAATTCAGAATAAATGTGCACTATGAAGAGAGGCATTTGAATAGATACCCAAGTTCTTCCAGAAAACAACAACATCATAATGAAATCTGGCCATTTTTTGGCACACAATTTAATAATAACAATTATAACCTTTTCTTCATCTTTTTAGTATGATCATCTTAATTGTCAACCTGACATGATATAGAATCACTTAGGAAAAAAGTTTTGATGAAAGATTGTGTAGATCAGATCAGCCTGAGGCTATGTCTATAAGGGATTATCTTGATTACATCAATAGAGGTGGAAAGATCTGGCCACTGTGAGTGGCATCATTCCCTAGGCAAAAGATCTCAAACTATAGGAGAATTGAGAAAGAGAGATGAACACTAGCTAGAATGCATGTATTAATTTATTGCTCTTGGCTCTTGACTGTGGAAGTGTCTGCTACGTGAACTTTGCTACAAAGATTGTCTGTACTCTGGAATTACCAGCTAAATGTTTTCATCAATGTATTTTTATCACAGCAACAAGAAATGGAACTGGGAAAGCTAGTATGTTTATAGTGAAAATGAGCCTTAAAAATATAACTTTGAGCCATTGTTTCTCTTTGTAGCCTTGGCTGTCCTGGACTTGCTTTTGTAGATCAGGCTGGCTTCGAACTCACAGAGATCTGTTTGCCTCTGTGAGGGGGGATTACAGGCATGTTCCACCGCCCCCCCAATCTGGCTGTGTGCTAGAACCTTAAAAATAAGGATGATGGCAGCTTTCCATGTAAATACTTGTGCTTATTTTTCAGGTGTTGTGTGTCTGTGATATGGATGTATTTTAACACATTGGAGAATAATGAGATGGGTCCCAAAATTTTGTTGTTACAACACTGCCTTCAAGATTTTTGAACATACATTTGTCCACTGTTTAAATATTTATGCCTTCTAGATCCTTGGGAAGCTTACTGAGTGAAAAAGAAATGTATACAATATAGTTGTATATTATATATTTTATACAATTACATATTTATGTAAGTATATATTTATAGAAAACACGATTTTACATATTTCTGATACATGTTGAGCTGTTCTACAGAATCAGAATGCCCCCGTTCTACCCTGGCAGGGCTATTTGTCAAGATTAACACTAAATGTGAATTTTCCCAGTCTTGTCCTGGCAGGCAGAAAGCTCACACATTTGGTGAGTCCTTCCTCTCCTAAACCTTGTATTCTTTTTAATCTATGTATGTTAGCGTTCTCACGGGTGGCTCACATTCCTAGGATAAAGAGTTTGAAGAGAAGGAGTATTTGCTTTTGCTCATGCGCTCAAAGGTCTCAACGCCTGATTGGCTTGCTCTGTTGCTGTGGTGAGGCAGGACATCCTGGAGACAGGAGGGCAATGCTGTTTACTTTATCGTAGCCCAGAAGCAGAGAGCAAGACGAGAAAGGAACAGGAACAGGACAGCCTTCATACAACTGCCACCCTCAGTTTACCCTGGCCACCACCAGTGACTCTCTTCCCCCAGCTAGGCCTCACCTCCTACTGACAACTGCCTATCAGCTATACTGTTATATCAACAATCTATCTAAGGATTAATCCATTGGTTATGTAAGAGCCCTCATGATCCAATTGTCTCTCAGTGACTGACTCGGTTAGCCGAGGAACAAGATTTCAACACATGGGCCCTTTGGGGGAAAACTTTATAACCAAACTGGAATATTTTGGTCTACTCTTATAGGATACTGAAATGTGTATGTTCTTTTTATTTATTTATTTAGTAAGTCTTATTTTATGTACATTGGTGTTTTGCCTGCATGTGTCGGGCCGTCAGATCCCCTGGAACAGACCATTGTGAGCTGCCATGTGGGTGCTGGGAGTTGAAGCCAGGACTTTTTAACCTCGGAGCCATCTTTTCAGCCCTGTATATGCTATTTTTAAAGTCAACTGATGTAAAGCAAAACTCACTGCAGATATGCAAAAGAATGCAAAACATAAGATTACAGTTTAGAACATCTGAAATAAGCTTTTAGTTTCTTTGCCCCATTGGGAACACCAGAAATTCTGTAATTGATGTTGGCCTTGTGTCAAGCACCGTTGTAGCATGCTGTCCTAGGGGCATGACACGGTTGTTCCTTTCTGCACTCAGCAGCTGTGATTGTCTGCGGGAGACCTGCACAAAGGTCAATTAACATTCCATCATGAAAGTGGGAGGGGCTTGGGAGCCCTACCCCTCCCTGAAGAGCTAACCCTGAGCTGCTAACACTTGTTGGGCAAAAGAGGGACTTTTTTTTTTTTCTTCCCACTGTTGTAGCTGCTTGTAAGTCACCCACACTTTTGTGAAGAATCTTTTTCTGCTTCACCAAGCTGAACTGGAGAGGAACAATTTCTCTGGTCTGTCCATATACATCTGGTGGTTTTCTTTGTGCTCTACAAGAGTTAGGAACTTGCTGTGCAGTCCTAATGCTATCATTGTATAACACATCTTTTTTAGCGAATGCAAAATTAATCATCTGATTATTGCAGTTGTTTTCTCCTGTCTGTTTTCACCTTGTCATTTTGTTGACGGGGTCTTTGCCACACGTGGCTTTTAAACTAGGAAGTCAAACACAGCATGCCTCCTTCGATAGGAAAGCTCACATTTCTACCCGTCTTTCACCATCAATCTGTAATCCCTTAGTCAGGGCTGAACTAACTGCTGCAGCAGCCAGCCATGAAGTTTTCATTGAAAATGAATCTTTCTAAATTTAAAATGCAAATTTACTCTTGCCGCTGCTGTTTTTGACCCACAACATCAGTCTTTACGGAAGAAAATAGAATTCCTTGCTAAACTACATACGGAGTGAGGAAGGCTCCAGAAGGCCCAGATAAATGGTGGGCATTTCAAGTTAGAAACTGCGGTATGGTTGGAAGCCCCATGTTACAAAGCCCAAGCAGACACAAGCTGGCAGATCTTAGCTTCTTACCAAAGTGTCTGTGTCCCTCAATGTCTTTTCTTTTCCTGGGGTAGTTCAGAGTCTTGCCTGTAAGATACTGGTTGCTGACCAGTGACTGTCAATCTAGTGTTAGTGCTGGGGTTGGCCACTATCATCAAAGTGTCTGTGCTGAGAAGCACAGAGCAGGTAGAGGCACAGCTCTGGCCTTATCTGAAGGTGTTTCCAGAGACAATGATCGGGGGCTGGGGAGAATCTACCCTGAATACAGGCTGAAGAACTCAGACAGATTAAAAGGGGAGAGGAGGAGAAGGGGGGTGGTGTCAAGGTTACCCTCTCTTTGTTTTCTGGCCACCATAACACAAACTGAACTGTTCTGCCTTGTCATCCTTTAAATGAGGGCTGAGTCCTCTGAAACTGTGAGCTCAAACAAACCTCCTCTTCCTACGTTCTTTCTGTCAAGTGTTTTGCCACAGCAACAGAAAAGTAGCTAATACAATCAGCAATGAGCTGCTTTGGATGAAGTCCCTTGTTCATTTGAGGAAGTGGAAGCTGGGAAAGGTCAGTCGCTTCATAACCAAAGTTATCATAGGAAGTGACAAGGGAAGCTCAGAAGAGCTGTGGCTGCTCCAAACACACAAGAAACATGAAAAGGCGATGTGTGCCAAACTGGCAAAGGAGTAATACTCAGTTGTAATATTTTGGAACATTGTGCCTACAGCCAGGGCCCTAAGTTAAAATTCTACCATTACAACTTGCCAGTTATGACTATGGGCAAGGAGTTATAAGGGGGAGAATAAACATGGAGTGATGACAAGACTGGGGAGCGAGGGGTGGGGGGAGAGTATTTCTGTTGCACTGATCGCTAGTTGAATAGTTATTAATTTCTCTATGACACTGTGAAGGTCAATATCCCATCCATATTTACATCCTTAGTGGCTCAATCATGATAAGCATTTGTCGACTACTTGTGTGTTTTCACAGGAACCGTGCTTATCATATTCACCTTGAAGTGTTGCGTTCCACAGTGATGGTACTCAGGGAGGCATCAGAAGCTAAGGATGCACTTTCAGAATGCATTTTAGTATGCTTTGGTACTACACAGTTGTTTGGTCAAAAAAAAAAAAAAGAAAGAAAGAAAGAAAGAAAGAAATTAGAAGGAAAATGTATTGTTTGTACCTGGATTCCCACAGCTTTTTTTAAAGCATGATTTAGAGGTCTGAGAAACCAGCGAGGGGCGCCGATGGTGACAGGCATCTACGGGGACCCTCTTTCTCATCTCCTTCCTTGACTGCAGACGGATGAAAATGAAGACTCCCCAGGACTAAGAACACGATTCGAAACCAGGGGGTAGCAAATAGGCTGTGAGGCGGGCAGCTCTCATTGTCATTCCTTTTGCAGTGCATTGTAGGAGAATGAAAGCAACACACACACATACACACACACACACATACACACACACACACACACACACACATACACACACAGGGTATATGCGCTTATTTTTTAAATATATGGTTTTGGGGTTTTTTTTGGTTTTTTGGGTTTTTTCAAGACAGAGTTTCTCTGTGTAGCCTTGGTTGTCCTGGACTTTGTAGACCAGGCTGGCCTTGAACTCACAGGGATCCACCAGCCTCTGCCTCCCGAGTGCTGGGATTAAAGGCGTGTGCCTGGCTCTTTGTTTGTTTGTTTGTTTGTTTGTTTTAGCAAGTCTTTGGAGTCCTCATAATGGCACAGAAAGCTGAGAAGGAATCTAACATGTGAAAGTGGTCTGAGTTCAGCTACAATGAATTTGCCAGCTCCAATTCAGTTGTAATATTTTGGAGCATTGTACCTACAGCTAGATGCCTAGGTTAAAATTCTACCATTACCACTTGCCAGGCATGACTATAGGCAAGTAGTTTAAGCTCAAATATCTCCAGTTTCCCTATTTACAACAAAACCCACCATAGCATGGCTAGGTTATAAGAGTAAGTTTTGTTTGCCTGACATAATTGTTGTTTTGAGGTTTACTGCCTCTGTCTGCTAACGTAAGCTTAGTCCTGGAAGCTTCTAGCCTCTGTGTAATCTAATCAAGACCTAGAATGTTTTCAGCCTCTGAGACTTACTGCTGAATAAACTCACTATTTCTAGTTCTTTCTGAACTCTGGCTGGCTGGTTCAACTCAATTGTTATGGCTTCTCTCGGTTTCTCACTAAATTGCTCTGCCTGGCCTTAAACTAATTCTAGCAATCTGTTCTAATCTTCTGGCTCCTTCTCGTTCTCTGGCTTGTTCTGTCTTCACCTGTGTCTAGCCTGTTCTCTCATCAGCCTGTCTCTGTAAAGCTCTCCAGGTAAAACTGCCTCTGGATTTCACAAACTGAACTGCCATGAACTCACCTGCCTCTCAGCTCACCGACTTAACCAAACTGCCTGAACAGCACTGACTAGAACTCAAAGATCTGTATGACTCTGTCTCCTGAGTGCTGAGATTAAAGGTGTGTACACCACGCCTGGACCTAAGGTTTTCTTTACTGAAACTTGCTCTGTACCAGGCTAGCATAGAACTCAGGATCTGCTGGCCTCTGTTCTGGTATTAAAGGCATGTCTGTACTCCAGCCAGAGTAGCCATGTTGCTGGATTAAAATCTCTCTGCACAACCAGGCATTGTGGCACACGCCTTCAATCCCAGCACTAGGAGGCAGGGGCAGGGGCAGAAGCAGAGGCAGAGGCAGAGGCAGAGGCAGGCAGATCTCTATGAGTTCAAGGCCAACCTGATCTACAAAGCGAGTTCAGGGCAGCCAAGGCTACACAGAGAAACCCTGTCTCAAAAAACAAAACAAAACAAAAACCCCTCTACACTAGGTTGGCATAGGGGTGTGACATGACTCACTTCCTTAGCATGGTGCCAACTCTATATGGCATTGTTACTTGTTTACTTTGAAAGTCAAGCCTGTGAGGGATTTGGGCTTGCGTTTGTGTACCCTGTTTCTGAAGTTCTGAAAAGATTTGACCTGGGTGTAGGATGCTTTAGAGTTCCAAGTTTCTTAGCTATCAAGAAATCTACTCTCTCGAGCAGGGCTCCCTGGTAGGAAACAATCTCAGATGTCCCAACTTGGAAAAATCCTACCATTACTCATGGGAATAAGTTGGTGGTTCATGCCTGCCTGGCTTGGTGGCCTCACTGCCTTCTGTACCCTGAAGCTCTGGATGCAGAACATCTCTGGTCGTTATGTGTGCCTGGCCTGTGCGGGGAACCATTGTGGCATAAAGGAAGGAAGCCCTAGCTGGTGACAGCAAAGTACAAAGCACCCCTACTATGTTTTCATTCTATTTTGTTGTGGCAGCTTAACTGACTTGGGGAAGACCTGCCCAACCACAACAGTGTTAATCTAAATGCACGCTCAGTGTACACAGCTTCCAGAAAATTCCAGATTGTTAAACAACTTAAAATGCAGAGAAATGTAAGAGTTAACGTCTCATAGTACAGAAACAAGCATTAGAATATTTTTTTTAAAAAAATCATGAGTTATTCTAGCACATTGAAATGATATTGACCTTGTGAATTTATTATTTATATCTTCTCTTTGTAGTTCTTGTAGGCACTTTAATTTTTATTACTGTAGAAGAACTCACATTTCAATTTTTTTTTAAACCTAGAATAAAACACAGAAAGCTTCTCATACATTACATATTGATGACATTTTGTGTCCTCCCTTTCAAGACTGTGGACCAATTACTGGGCAAGTCATGCATAATAAAGGTGAGGTTTGCCTTTGACCTAGCCCGTTTGTGCACTCTGCGTAACTGATGGATTTGTGGCCAAGGAGCTCCAGCCCCTCACAGATATGTCAAGAGAGATGGCTGTGATCACCTAATTAGAGTGATACCAAGGGTGGAAGCCCAGGCTGGGTATCCCAAATGCCTGTGATCAGCTACTTCTAGAAACTGCAGGCTTTCTCTGCAATGGCAAGGTCAGCTTTAGGAAGAACTGTCTGCCACAGCTCCTGGAAAGAGGATAAGAGGATTTGAGGAAAAGTTTAAATAAAGAAAAAAAAAAAAAAAAAAACCCTAAAACAAGATAGATAATGGCTTCTGGGCATTTTTAGTAAGAAGCTTACAAAGAGCTATGAATGTTCATAATATTTGAAGTCCTTTGCCTTTCTCACTTCTTCACACCCAGTGGTCACACCCATTGCACAACTCCTTCCCTGAACCCACCAAGCTCTTCCCAACACACATTTTAATGGTGTGAACAGGGCCCAGATTCTAAAGTATCTTGTCTTCCCATGGCTAGTGCCATTAACCTTCATCATTGTCAAATTCCCTTTTTGTCCCCACCTGTACGGGCAGCTGTGCTTACTCTATTCACTGGGAACAGACTCTCTTAACTGAACCCACAGCTTGCTGATTTGGCTAGTCTAGCAGCTAGCCTGTCTTTGCCTTTCTAGTGTTGGAATTGCAGGTAGGCTACCAGGCCCACCTGGCATTTGTGTGGGCTCCGGGGATCTGAAGGCTCATCATCATACTTAACGCAGCAAGCTCTTTATCCACTGATCTGCCTCCCCAAGACCCCCTTTCCGTCCTATCTAAATTACACTGCACCATTTGCACATATCTATCTTTTCCTAGACTGAAGGAAATAATATCAGCATGCCCAATATAGGCACCAACAATAGAATGGCATTCCACCCAAGGCTAGCGTCCCAGTTTGCTTGCTGTTGTGATAAACACCATAACCAAAAGCAACTTGTGGAGAAACTAGCTCATTTCGTCAGACATTATGTAATCCATCAAGAAGGGAAGCCAGGGCAGGAATTCAAGCAGGATCCTAAAGGATCTGAAGCAGGGGCCATAGGTGAACACTGCTTACTGGCTTGCTCCTCATGGCTTGAACAGTTGGTTTTACTGTACACTCCAGACCACCTGCCCAAGGCTGACACTGTTCCCAGTGGGTTGGGCTGTCCCATGTTAATTATTAATTAAGAAAATGCTCCCACAGACTTGCCAGAGGGCCAACTGACAGTCCCTCTTCTCAGATGACTCTAGCTGGTTTGTCAGTTTCCGGAGATGTTCACAGAAATATGGGTGGGAGAGAGGTTATTTATAGGAACACAGACAATTTACAGGCAGTTACACTGCTAAAAATAAATGTCTCTTCAACCCTAGAAACTCTTAACTGTTTATCTATCCTTGTAGACTGCCTCAACGATGAACAGTACTAGACCCAATCTTCTGATGTACTCACAGCTGCTGAGGGTTCAGAGAGCAAAGGCTGAGCTGTGCCTGGAGGACGAGGCCCCAAGGTACTTGTGATGGAAGGCATTGGCCTAAGCTGCAGCATTTCCTCCCAATCATGGGGAGGGAAGCACACTGGATCTGTCCCACCAGGGGAGTCAATCCAGGCCTTGGAGAAGCAGAGCTTCTCATCAAAAGGCCTGTTAAGAGGAATTTGTCTCTTTGGAGTTCAGTAAGAAGAGGTAGCCAAACTGTGAACCACTAAGTACTTCATTCTATTCCATTCTAATCATGATAGCACATAGTTTTCAAAGCAGAGCCCATTCTTGCTAGGGTTCAGTTTACAGTGTAAGCAATTCACCATCTCACTATAGTCAAATCTACTCTGTACAGAAAAATAGACAAGGATGTATCTTCTGGTCATCTGGTTTCATTGTTCATTTCATTTGTCCACTCAGTCTCAGAAGCCTGAAAGAATATGAACAATCTTTATTTTAGCAGCTACTGGTGATGCTTCAAAAAGAACAACTTGTCCAGTGTCCTGAACCTTCTAGCACAGAGCTAGTTTCCATCTTCCAAACTCACTCTGAAGATAAATGATAAAAAGATCATCTCCAGTTGAAAAAAAAAAAAAAAGAACATCGAAGTCATGTTGGCCACAGCCCAGCTCTCTCCTGATGCCAATCATCAAGTACTGGCCACACAGTCTCCCACCAACTGAAACCCATCAAAAAGGGACTTGGGAAATGACTCAGTGACCAGAGTATTTGCCATACATGCCTCAGGACTCGAGTCCAATCCATAGAGTCAGTGTGAAAAAGCTACGTGTGGTGGTGAAAGGGACATGAAGCTCCCTGGGGCTCTCTAGCCAGATCACCTAAACTAATCAGCAAGCCCCAAACTGCTGAGAAACCATATCTTATAAAGGAGGTGTATAGTGCCTGAAGGATGATGCCTGAGGTTAACATGTGACTGCCACATACCCAGGCACATGCATGCTCAACTCTTTATCTCTTAGCACAGCTGTGTGCACACACACAAGCACACACACACACACACACACACACATACACACAATAAATAAATAAATAAATAAATAAGATTCATTAGAAAGCTTTTGAATGGTAGACCCATGGACTTCAGTGGGATCAGAATGAAATAGTCTGTTTCACTCAGCAGTACTCTAACCCTTAGAATCAACTTCCAGTCCTAGCAAATTCAGGTGCATGTTCAGGAAACATTCCAATGGCTTCCTACCACCCAGGTAATCAAGCCCCAAGTTCTTATTTCCCTTTACAATACTCTACACATTTTCTCCTCTGGAATCCAGACTTTGGCTCCTGGCCGTGTTTCTGGCCCCATCCTGCACACACACACACATCATATTTTCCCTGACATCCACCCTCCAGTGGCAGTATTTAATCTTCTGGGCCTTTGAATAGATTGCTTAGCCACCATTTTTTCTAAAGGAAACATTCTGTGATTCCTGCAATCAAAAGTATACAACTTGTGTGTGCTCCAATAGTTCCTGGATCTGCTCCTTTGTAATACGCTGATGTGATTTTTTTTTTTCTGTGTTGACAAGAGCTCCTGTCTTTGCTGAGTACATGGTCCAATGTCTCTCTCTCTCTCTCTACTATATTAACCTAACAAATCATAAGCAACAATGAATAGCTGTGGAATGAGTGAATACACGCATGAGAAACACCCTTGCTGCCTTGCTCACTCTAATGGCATCCCTAAGCATCCTGCAGACACCAGGGAGAGGATCTAGGCAGGAAATATCTAAATATCACTATCTAAATTCCATTCAAAACTTTATTCTTCAATGGAAATGGACAAGCGGAATGGTAAAATGGGAGTTCATTGGTGAAATGAGCAATGCCTGGACTAAGCAAACCATCTTCTTTCCCATGAACACTCTGTTGCAGTTAACATGAGAAACAGGCAGTGCCCCACCATAGCTTCTCATCTGAAATTCAGGAGCAGAAGAACATTAGGCAAAGTTTCATTTCATCATTATTTTTGCTACAGCAACAGCCCAGAAATCTTAAGGGAAAATATTCAAATAAAATAGGATGAAAGGTACTCTGTGTGTGTGTGTGTTTAAGAAATGACAAAAAATAATAATAGGGATGAAAAATGACCCACTACACCAAGTCCTTGGAGAATGACCCTTATCATTCATTGTTACTGTGGTGGTGTTCACACATACTTTTAAAGACATGACTAAAATGTTTAACAAGACTCTTTCTTTCCATCACCCCCCTCTTATATTCTGCCAAAAGAGCTCTTGTCGACTGCAAACTGCATTAGAGAAACCGTCCAGCAATGAGTTGTATGTGTCCCAAACACAATGGTCATTTGTTATTTACAAAAACATCAACACAAAATCCATGCAAAAATTTCAAGATTTTTAAAGTACCCAAAGTAGGTCATTCCATCTACACAGAGGAAGTAGATTGTGTTGTGAAAAAAGGGAAAGAAAACAAGGATAGGTTTTTATTTATAGGAAAATGCAACGCTTTCTAATAAAACAGACTGAAAACTGATGGGAGGCATGCAAGGTGATTTATATGGGTTTTTATTATGGCACACACATTTTTAGATGCAGTAATCACCTATACTGCCTCTTCTTAAACATAAATAATATTAGTCCATAAACTTAATGAACACACTCAACTGCGAAAAATGGGAATTCATCTTGAAAGTGCTCCTGCAGAGTAACTTGATATATTTTGCTTTGTTTAGTTTCATGAGCTAATACTTTTAAGGCTATCTAGTTGAAATCAGACTACACAACCCATTAGACCAGAAGATGTCTATCCAGTGCGTCATCCATGTAGGATGTTTGGACTTTTATTCAAAGCCTCCCTGCTTTTGCAAAATGCAATCCTCTGGAAATTTCTGCACTTGTCTTTAGCAGGTGGCGAAAACATCCCACCCTGTAACTACAGGGTGGATCACTGTGAATTCGAGGCCAGCCTGGTCTATAAATAAATAAATAAATAAATAAATAAATAAATAAATAAATAAGCATAGAATGAATGAGAATTTAGGATTTTGATTTGCCACCCTGGTCTACATTGCAAATTTTGGGCCATCCAGAGATACACAGAGATACCCTGTATCAGGCAATCAATCAATTGATTGATCAATCAATAAGAATTTAGAATTGTGATTTGCTCTTCTGATTGAATTAAATTGAGAAGAATGATTAGATATACAATAATTGTCTTTCAATCCTTTAACGCTTTGCCTCTCTACCTCAGTCTTTAATGTTTCTCAATAGAATTTATAATATTTTCAGTAGAAGTGTTTTGATTCTAAAGTATTTGATATCTAGAGAGGTTTATGTGACATTTTGTCTATGTGGCATGGTTGATTTTAAAAGTAATTACACCATTTTCCTTATATGTCCTTCATGTAAAAATTATAAAATTCAGCTATAATGTTATTATAATAATAAAAATAGTTCATGCATGAAGTCAAATTGACACTTACCAAGCAAAATTACACCTTGCAGTTAGCATTCGGTTTCATTGCTTTAAATCTGAAACAGAAATAAAACTCCAGGTGGTAACATGGGAGGATGGAGTTGAAATAGCCCGAGTTTTCTTTCTTTGTCTTTGGCTGCTTTTCATCTACAAATTCTCTATTTTTGAAATATGGCTTCATGGAGTCCAGGCCAGTCTTGCACTCCTGACCCTTGGGCCCCTATGTCTCAGGTACTGGGACTAGGTGAGCACTCAGACTCTTTGTTTCAAATATACTACTTAAATTCATGAGTGAGTAGGTCCCAGGGTAGGAAATCGGATTGCCGTAAGAGTGAAATATGTCTGTCCTCATATGTTTTAGGCAGTTGTCCCCTCTTCTTTTATGGAGCTGAAGAGACTGTATCTATTTTAGCTGCCACACACACACCTTCACACTGTCCCTTGCCTTCCACGCAGTTTGCATCCTTAGATGAAGACAAGTTCCGGTTTGCACTACCTGACTTGTCCTCCCTCCTGTTTGCCATATTTTGCATTATGGTGGAGGAACCTGAAAGACTTGTTGCCTTTATTTTTGCTTTTGTCAAAAGACAAAAAATCACAACAACAAATTTGGCGAAATCAACTAATTTGATTTTATTTGAAATTCACGAATTACATAGCAGCAGCATCTCCTCTAAAAATGCAAAAGAGACTCCTTTGGGCTCAGCAAAGGATCTTCCTTGCAAAGGGATGGCTCAGTGGTTAGGAGCACCTATTGCCCTTGCAGAGGACCCGGGTTCAGTTCTCAGCACCCACACGGCAGCTCACAGCATCTCTACCTCCACTTCCAGAGAATCTGATGCCCTCTTCTCACCTCCATGGGCTCTCGCACACACACGGAGGACACACATACAGTCAGGCACAACACGCGAACACATGAAATAAGTAAATGCTTTTGGAAGTAAAGACCAAAGAGAGCAGATTCAGGGAACAAAAATTGGGTCGGCTAGAGCTCTGTTCCTTTGGTTCCATTTGTCTTGTTTGAGTAGATAGGACATATCATGCTGGCTGAATTATTCTCTCTCTCCTGGTTTCTCAAAAGACCAAATAATCAACTTGGGTTTGGTTTGGTGACAAGGACCTTCAACATGAGTGACTCTGTTGTGGTTTGATTTCTGTTGGAGGTTAGTTCAGGATCTCAGCTACAATTAGTGGCTGAAAATTTGTACCTAACAGTTTGCATTACTCCTGAGAACAGAAGAGTGTGTGTGTGTGTGTGTGTGTGTGTGTGTGTGTGTAGGTGTGTGTGTGTGTGATGAGAGATGGATCACATACACCTCCTCCCACTCCCACTACACATATGGACAGCAATTGATCCAACATCATTTATGGAAATGACCAGTCTTTTTCTAATCTTTCACAGTGTTAGCTTTGGCAAAATTCAAGTGCCTATTTACCTGTGAGCTCCCCAGTTTCAATTCTGTTCTGTTGGTTTGGCTCTCACTGCCAGACCTGTGTACTATATTCTTTCTGTTAATATTCAGCTTTGATGTCTAGTGGTTCATACCTACCCATTCTATTTTTTTTTTTTTTTTAAGTTTTAATCAGCTGCCCATGCTCTTCATCACTCACTAATAAACTTTAGCGCCTGTATGTTTGTTTTCTTCTACAAACACAACAAAAGACAGCAAACCTTGTTGGGATCTTGATTAGGATTACTTCAAACTATAGATTAATTTGGAGGGAACCGAAATCTCACAATGCCAATGTGACAATCTCCCTTTGATATGAGGGAGATCTGACTATGACATATGTCACCTCATTGGTTATCAGGGTTGGTTGGGCTGGGCTGGCTGGCTAGGTGGGTGTCCCTTTCCTCCCTCACAACTCCAAATGCATACCTTCCTTGGTTGAAGAGAATGAGCTTCCTCAAATAGAGGAGGACTAGTCTTCGGTCAAAGGGTACACAAGTAGCTGTGCTCCCCTGCTCAAACCTCCAAACAAGCTCTCAAGGGATTACGCCAAGCTTTCTTATATATCTGTAATTGACAATATGAAGGTCTGACACCTGACTTCATGTCCTTTGATGGTCTCTGGAGAGTGTGGAAGCTGAGCCCCTGAGTCCATTTCTGTCACACTCTTTCCAGGTCAGAGTGTCCACAATCACTACAACTCCCATAACAACACACCTGGGCCTAAAGGCTCCTTATTGATGGCCCACAACTTCCTCAAGCTCTGAAACAACTCTGAACATTAAGATGATAATAAAAAATATGGTGAAATATTGGGAGGCTCGGTTCCTTCCTGAGCCTACCCACAAGTGTTCCAGACACACCCAGGACTTAGTAGTCAGCGGAGTCATGATCTACAATGGAAGAAAAGAGCCCTGGACCAGGGACCATGACACTGGGTTTAGAGCAAAAATGGCTGAACTGTCCTCTGACTGCTAATCCAAGAGCTCCTGCTAACTCATCTTTACATCACAGAGGATAGAGCAGAAAACTCTCACATCTCCTTCTGCTCTAAGCAAAGTCAGCAGCCACTTCCCTTGGTGCTTCCTCTGCTTGAAATCTCAGCCAATGGAGAGACATTGAACTGGGCAGGATCGGGGTTGGGGGGTGGGTGAGGAGAGGGAGAAAGGGGAGATGGGAGAGAGGGGGGAGGGAAGAAGAAGCTGTCTCAGAATTTAGAGGAAATTGTAGGACCCACAGGGTCCTGGAAACCTACAAGAAGAACTTTATGACAGGCAGATCTGGATCCTGGGGTCCTCCTCAAATTAAGGCACCAGCCAAGGAGAATATAGGCAGTAAGCTTCGAACCCCTACCAAGACCTATCCGACAAACATGATACTCTCCACCGTTGAGTGGAGAGTGAGATCTGACTCTCACACGAACCCTGGTGCCCCTTTTCTGACCATGTCCCCCAGATGGGGAGACCTGGTGGCACTCAGAGGAAGGATAGCAAGTTACCAAGAAGAGACTTGATATTCTGAGAGCATATATAGGGGGAGGAGGTCTCCCTCGGTCACGGACATAGGGGAGGGGAGAAGGGGAGAAATGGGAGGGAGGGAAGAATGGGAGGAAACAGGGGAAGGGCTAACAATCGAGATGTAATATGAATAAATTAATAAAAAAAATCTAAAAAAGAAAAGAAAAGAAAAGAAAAGCTTTTGAACCCTTAGCATAGATCCCTATTTTAAAAACGAGGCCCTAAATGAAACTAGGCAGACTTCTCCAACAGAGACTGTATACAGCACCTTCATTTATGTCTGAAATCCTCTCAGCCTCTGTTATAATTTGTAAATGGAGAGCTCTCCATACCTTAGCTCAACCTCCCAGCTGCCTTCAGACTCACGGTTCCATTCTTAAAGAAACAGACAAGAGAAGAGGCAGAGCTGTGGGTTGAGAGGTTGGAGGCATTTGTTAGAGCTTCCTGTCTACCCTGTGTGACTAGAGCCTGTGGGTGGGAGGATTTGCCCAAGACAGCGGGCGGAACAGGAGGCACACCTGAGCTCTGAAGAACCCATGCTCCTGCCTCTCTCTCAGCTGCACCCCCAATCCCACTTCCTCTAAAGGGGACCAGGTTGTGATGCTTTGAGCAGGGGCTGGTTGGTTCCGTTTTCCACACTTCTGTTCCTGCCCCCACACTCCCAGGGTGTCCCCTACCACTTATCTTTCAGTGGATCACCTCGTTTCCTCATAGGAGAGAACCAAAAACCTTTAAAATACTCTATAAATTTCATAAAAGGGACAAATGATGTTTTATTCTCCAGACTTGAGGGGGGAAAACCTTTGTTCTGTTCATTTGGAGTTTTGAAATATATCCTGTAGTAACAAGTAGAAACCTACCAATTTAGTATTTTAAATATTTGCCGTTTATCAAAATAGTTGACCTGTATAGATGATCTCTAGGTGTGGGAAAAGTTTCTGGTTAGCTACTTCAATAAAAGAAATAAGATGGAGTGCTATTTTAAGCAGCTGGACATTTCTGCTTGTTTCCAACTTGGAGAGAAGCCAACAGCTGGGGGTCCGTCCAGCCAGGTCTGACATCTGCGCTAAGGAAGCCTGAGTGTAATAATGGTGATTCTGAGCTGTTAGCCTTGTCAACGCATATAAGGTAAATCATTTACTGATTGTTACTTAAGCCAGCACATTCAGATTGTTAAAGTAATATTTACAGATCAATCATTAAATGACATAATAATGGTGCATAAAATTGCTGAGTCATCCCTTAAGCTGGCATCAAAGCTGTGATTCTGACAGTGAACAAGGGCTTTGCTGCTCCCCACTTCACATCTGTGTGCTTGAGATGGTCCCCAGGGCCTCCAAGAACACCAACTGTGCTTCTACCAACCTTCCATCTCCCTTTGACAGGGTAAAAACAACATCCTTATTGTACAGTGACTATTTCATATTGTCTCAAATTTGTACAAACGTTGGACTTCACTATGACATTTTCTTTCTTTCTTTCTTCTTTTTTAACTGTGACATTTTTATACATGGATGCTATGTTCTTGCTCCTATTTCCATAAGGACAGTCTCCTGTTCCTCCTCTCCAGTCACATTGCTCTCCTGATCTTCTAGTTTCACCTTATAGGCACACACACACACACACACACACACACACACACACACACACACACACACACACATCCTTAAATAGATTCCATATACCAGAGAAACGAGAGACTCTTCTTTCAGAGTTTAGCTTATTTCACATTGCATGATGGTCTCTAGTCCTATCCAATTCACAAATGACATAATTTTGTTCCTGAAAATTCCACTGTGTGTGTGTGTGTGTGTGTGTGCACACGTGCACGCACATGACATTTTATTTATTGTTATCATTTTAAACATGCAGCTTCTAATTCTTTATCATTTCAGGAAATCTTCAATGTTTTGGGCCGTTTTCTTTTTTGTCTTATTCTTACTGTTTGAACAACGGTCACGCTATATAGCTCAAGCTGATCTCAAACACACTAGAAGCCCAGGCTAATTTTGAACTCACAAACCTGCTGACTCAGCTTTCCCAGTGCTTTCCCAGGTGAAGTATGCCTCCACTCCCAGATCTGTGACCTTAAAAAGGCTTAGGGGAACCATCAAAAAGTGCTTTCACCAACACAATAAGAATATATAGAGAATATAGCATGGTGTTGAATGGAATAGATGGCTTTCGTGCAATGTGGTACGTTTGTGGGGGTAATTGGTATAGAAATATTGGTGAAGACAAGAGACATCTGTAATAGAAGTTTCGGGTTCTTTGTGAACTCAATTGTGTTGTGTAAATATGTTTTTGCTTCAATCCTAAGTGTGGGGTTTCAGCGTGAGCTTTAGTTTGTGCACAGCTGTTAATTGTCTCCTGTGGGGCGTGGCTTTTGCCAGCTGTTAGTTAATGCCTTCCTCCTTCAACATGGAGAGGGGAGTGGTCTAGGGCTCTGAGGATATAAATGAGAGCCCAGTGGGAGCATGGCAAGGCAAGGCGCGTCTTGTGTAGCACTTTGAAGAGGCCAGAGACAGACGGTGTGGTGGTTTGGAGCAGACAGAGAGAGAGAATCACTTTGGGGGGGGGGGCCTCAGATTGGAGGAGACTGCTGCCTGCCTCTGCTACTGATGGAGATTAGTGTAGCCCCAAAGACCCTTCAACCCTAAACAGCAGGGGGAAGTAGAGGGGTCCCTTCCTCCTACTAACCTTCTCTTTCCTAAGTAGGGTTGGGAGGCTAGAAGGGAGGTTGAGACCTAAACACCCCAAATAAAGTAGAGTTTTAAAAAGAGCACTACAGACATCTAAGCTCAGACTAGTGCCCTGGGAAGTAAGGCCTCCTGAATGCCTGCTCTCTAACTCACCTTTCTAGGCAGGTTGGACATCCGTTTCCATCTGAGAAACTATAAATATATCTAACCTAGCCCATCTCACCAAATTATGTTTCATTCTAATCTAGGTCCCTGAACACGGGCCCTATATTCTTTTAGCTTTTGGTGTTCTTCCCTCCCGGGTCTAAAATGTTGGTCATGGCTATGGGAGCAGCTGTATTCCTAGCTACGTTAACCCATCATCATTCAGATCTCTGTGTAGAAGGCCGAGAACATGATCAGTAATTCAATTGAAATTAAAGCGTTACAGCTCTTTTTAATGTAGAAAGATGGGATAAAGCCAAGCAGCCATCCTTAAATGTGAAGACCGGGGAATCTTTGCCTGCCATTCCAGCTTACTCAAACTCTCTCAAATGCCTGCCCTCTGGCCTTCCAGATATATGCCCTAAACAAGAGTCATGGGGTGGGGTGGGGTGGGGTGGGGGAGGCAGGTATCAGCTGGCCAGGGACCTGGGCTATTCTGTTCTTAGGAAACCTCAGGTACCCCAGGTAAGAAACTGGGATAGGCAGGGGCAGTGAAAATGAAGGATTTCTCCCTTTTACTTGACTGTGTGACTAACTCCCTCCTGAGTTCAGATTTTCCCCCCTAGCATGCTAATAAAATATTCATAGCTGACTCTTGCCTACAGGGGTTCAATATGTTTACAACCAAGAGAAGAAACATACGCCTTGTCTCTCAGAAGATCCAAGAAACCCAGAAGTGACACAAAGGGTGACTGCATGGGAGACTGTACGTTCCACAGGATACTTCAGAGGGAAGGAATAGAATCCAAAAGATTTGAATAATAGTATGATTATCAACAAACAAAATTATGCACTGTTTTTTTTACATTTTCAATTTTTAAAATTATAATAATTATTATTATTATTATTATTATTATTTGGATTACATTTGGTGAGGATGTCCTGGTTGGAGGAGTTTAGCAGGAATCACTTTTATGTACAGAATTGTTCTGGCTGCATCAGTTTAAGATTGGCTTCTAAATAAAGGGCTTTATTTTATTTAAGGATTGAGATGTCCTTAGAGTATCACCCAAAATCTCTCACTTGGGAGCCATTTTATTTATATTTATGGAAAGAAAAATGTTATTGAAATAAACTGTTTTAGTTATTTTTCAGTGCTATACCCTTACAAAATATGGGTTGATTCTGCTGATTTAGACCCTTGGAAAAATGAGGCTGTGCAATACACACACGTGATATTTCTAGGTTATATATTATAATTGCAAAGGATAGTAAGTGACAAAATATTCCATAGGAAAGTGATATGTATTTGCTATGGTTTGAACTCGTCCATCAAGTTTCAAGTGCTGAGAAGAACTTAGTTCTCAATGAAGTAGTGCTAGGAAGCGGGGCCTGTGGGGAGCGCCTGAGTCATGACAACACAGACCACATGGGTAGATTAGCCTTTCATGGATTAACAGGTTATGACAGGGATGGCCTGTATGGGAGTCATTTCTGGCATTCTCGCTCAGGCTTGCCTTGTGATGCAGTCTGTCATGTTCTACAGAAAGGGTCCCTCACCAGTTGCCAAGCAGATGCTAGCAGCATGTTCTTAGACTCCTCCCTTCAGAACCAGGAAGTAAACAAATGTCATTTTTTAAAAATAATTTCCCCAGTCTATGATATTCAGAAAATTGGCTAATACTGTATAGTACAATATGACATACTATATAATATATAACATAATTGGCATAATATATAACACAGCATACTTTATTATCATATATAATCCTATTATTACATAATGTGGTATATTAAATATCATTATTTGTGCATATATGTAAGCCTATATGTATATATGTTAGGCAAAACATATGTTTTGGTTCATGGTCAGCTGGCTCCTTTTGTTTCAGTCCTGTGGAGGGACAGAACATGGTGGTAGGACCACATGGGAGGGGAAAGGCGCTCACCTTATGCCAGACAGGAAACAGTGACTCAGAGAAAAGCGCTAAAACAAAGACATGCCCTGTTAAGTCGCTTCTGCAATAACCTACTTCCTCCCTCTATGCCTCACCTTCTATGGTTCTACCACCACCCAAGGATCTGATCAAAGTTCTAACCTACCAATAAATAAATCCATGGGCAAAGGCAGAGCCCTCATAACCCAGTCACCTTCCCAAAGCCCCGCCCCTGAGTGCTGTTTGCATTGAGGATTGAACCATCAATACATAACCTTTGTGGGGAGCGTTTAATAACCAAGGCATACCAATAAACATAGGCTAAGAGGCAAGAGAGGGTTCTCACAAATAATGTAGCATCAGAACCAGGCAATATTTGGGTATTTTAGAACACTATTCTATATTCTTCTCAAACCCTGTCAAGTAATATTATGATCCCTCTTTGCTACATGAGTAATTATGGCTCAGGAGATGAAGCACACTTGCTAACTGTCCAGCTTATGACGTGGTAGAGCAAGTCTCAAACTCACAACTTCTGCAACAACCTTGGTGAAACAAGTCCACTATCTCCCTCCATGTCTTCTGACCTTGGTGGATTTGGTAGAGGAATTTGGGACAAATGAGCAGGGCGTGGGCGATACTGCCGTCTCTGCCCAATGATACTGCAGAATAGATGCCAGAAGAAGAGTGGTGAAAGGTAGTAGGGTGGAAGACTCTGGAAACACAGAGGGGGAAACAGCCAGTGCCAGGATGTGATGCTTAATATAGTCAGATATCTTATGAGCTTGGGAGCCATCTTCCTAGGTTGTTTTATACATTTCTTTTATACTTGATTGTGAGATTGATATTTTGTTCTGTAACGTTGTGATGTGAACCTCGGAAACTGGAGCTTGAAGTCAGAAGAAAGCTCCACCACTGTTACTGATGAGCTTTCCGAAACATCACTTTCAAACTTCCACGCTTGACTGGGAATAATGAAAGGAAGATCGCCTGTGTCAATGAAAGGCAATTCTGTGGGGAGGCGTGTGCGCGTGTGCGCGTGTACGCGCTTGTGTGAGGCAATCAATGGAAGGGCAGGTGACGCACAGGGAAGACGACAGCACGGCAAGGTCAGGAAGGAGCCCGCACAAGAATCTGTTACCTCTGCTGCCTTCATTTCTTTTTTTTTTTTTAATCTTTTTTTTTTATTATTAATTTATTCTTGTTACATCTCAATGGTTATCCCATCCCTTGTATCCTCCCATTCTTCCCTCCTCTCCCCATTTTCCCATTATTCCCCTCCCCTATGACTGTTCCTGAGGGGGATTACCTCCCCCTGTATATGCTCATAGGGTATCAAGTCTCTTCTTGGTAACCTGCTGTCCTTCCTCTGAGTGCCACCAGGTCTCCCCCTCCAGGGGACATGGTCAAATGTGAGGCACCAGAGTACGTGAGAAAGTCATATCCCACTCAGAAAGAATCAAATGGTATATACTCACTTATATCTGCATACTAGCTGCCTTCATTTCTAAACAGGAATGATCTCTTAGAGGCACATGAATGAAGCCGTCTGGATCTGCCCGATCTGATCTAGTGAACCAGTCAGGTTACATGAAGGCACGGTGGATTGGCCTTAGCCCGTATCCTCCAGCCATCAGAAATCCTCATGTTCTTGTGGGGTGAGGTCAAATAGCACTGACCTAGCTTACACCTCATCAAGCAAAAGCCATGAAGATGTATTCACAGTAACTAACATGACACACCAGCTAGTGTGCCCACTATGAGCCAACACCCTGCAAGGCCAAAATGAGTGTTCTTTACTGTAGAGGGAGCACGGGACTCAATGGAGGTGATGTGTCCTGAAGCACTCTCACCTAGCTCTCTGACAGAGGGTACACCTCCCTCACCTGGCTCTGGATTTTCAGAGGCATCAAAGGTGTAGGAGAAGGATTGGCCAGTGGAAGCTACTGTGTTCCCAAGCACGGTGGACCAACAGCAAGGCTACTGTCTATAGAAGTCAGTTGCTCTCTCCAGATAGGATGACAGAGGCCACCAATGGCACATAGGATGGTTTAGAGACACATATAAAACTCTTCCAAATTGTTTTAGGGAAAATGAGGGACACTTGGGTTTTCAACAATAAACAGTGGTAAAGTTCAGAAAAGTATAAACTCTTAGGGCCAAATAGTCATTTGTAACCAAAGCCAAGTTACCTCCAGGAAGCTCAAAAGATTATCTGTTGGGCTTCCTGGTGACATAAAGCAGACAAAAGAATGGCTACAAATTGTCACAGAGCCCAGAGAACATTGCCAAGTGCCTTTTACCCCCAAAACAGCCATCAGTGCATTAGGAGCCAGGCTTTGAATATGTTTGGGGTCCCCTCCACAGCCTCTCCAGTGTCCTTTCTGGGTCACTTCATTCCATGTTGCTTTCTCATTGCTAGTGCTCAGTGTCACAAAGTCAGGGAAAACTCATTCCTGAAGCCATCCTGGGTGGTGAATGGTACTTCTTTGACTCTCGTAGATACTTCAGAGTCTTTAGAGTGGCTTTCTCACAGCATAGGACTCACTGGTGGCCAGGTGGGTGGGTGGGGTGGATCTTGTTAAAAATGCAGGCTTGCATTAGCAGATCTAGGGCTGGGCCTAAGAGTCCATATTTCCAACATTTTTTTCCACCATGCCCACATTCCCCATGCTTTGAGCCAAACTGAATTTTAAAAAGACGAAGAATGCTTTCTCTGACTGGTGCTGCCATTCACAGTATGAGCATGTCACCAGAAGCACCAGGCATGGTGACACACATTTGATTCCAGCACTTGGGGAAGCAGGCAAATCTCTGTGAGTTCAGGCAGCCAGGGTTTTACACGGCTTTCCTGGCATGAAAGTGTCCACAAAAGAGAAGCTGTGTCCAATAGAATAGAGGCTCCTTATTATGTACATCCCCCTGTTTTTATGCATCGGGATGGTGAGATGCTTTGAATGTAGAATATCCTCCATAGGCTCATGTGTTGGACCCCTTGGTCCTGAGCTAGTCATGCTGTTTCAGGTGATGGTGGAACCTTTAGGCGGTGACCAGTAGCTGCAGAAGGTGGGCTGCCTGAGAGCAAGCCTTGTGGTTTACAGGCCAGCCCTACTTCCAACCCTAGGCTCTCTGCTTCCTGATATCTGCCAAGATGTGAGCAAGCTCCTGCAAGCTCCTGATGCCATGGACCCGCTCACCACCATGCCTTCTGGCTACAGTGGACTGCATCTCCTGAAGCCATGAGACCAAAGAAATCCTTCCTCCCCTAAATTGCTTATTGTCAGGCATTGGGTAACGAGGAGCATTTGTAAGTGACTGTTCTTACACCACCCAGCACAGACATGGCTCCTTTGAAACACTGTGGCTACCGGCTGCTTGCCACTGTCTTAGGCCACACAGTGTTAATTCCAGTGGGGGGGGGGGGGGAGGCGCATTTGTGTGCAGGTTACTCCAGCATGGACAGCTTCAGCGGAGAGTTAGGAAAAAACCTTCCGCTCTGGGAAATAAGACAGTAAGTCTTGGTCTTCCGATTAGCTTGAAATCACCTTAGCATAATAAGGTGAGGAGTCACTGGCATTTCGATCATAATAGATATTTATGTGCTAACAGAAGGAAGAAATAAAATTGGCTTAACTCCGTGAAAGCACTATTGATTGTAGTTACTTAAGGCCAGTTGCCATGTGGTCCAGTACTAAACTAGGAATATGCTTACAGCCAATGGCATGTACCATCCCATACATTTTATGTGATTCTCGCAGTAAACTAGGCCCAAGTACAAGTGGAGTGCCTAAGGTAATGAGATGAATAACGCAAACCACATGAGACACATTCCAGACACTCAGTGTCCTCGTTCTTCTGGCGGCCTTTTCAATTATTTATACTACTCAGGATAATGGTTATTGTACCATTGCCCTTAGGAATATGACCTGAATGCCCAGATCAACATCCCACCTCGCAGTGCGACTCCATTATTATTAGTATTCCTCCCTGTCTGCAGCCGCGTCCTTGAGGTGTCTGGCCGGTGACTGTTCCAGCCCTGATAATCGCTCCCTGCTGCTCCTCCTTTGGGCCTTGGCTTTAGCACCACCCTTGACTGAACTAGAAGTTCCCTCCATATGGTCTGTACACTTTGGACTTGCTTATTTGCAAACTTTCACACTCTGTTGGCATATCTTAGTTACCTATCTGCTCGCCCTGCTAGACTCAAAGCACCCTGGGAGTAAGGAATTCAACCGGCGTGTTTGTTGAAATCTCAGAGGTTGAGTCTCAGGCCTTGTCCAAGTGCACAGTAAGCAAGCACACTGCTGAACTATACTCTTAAAACAATTTTTTTAAAAATCTTTGTATTATTTGTCATATCACTATGACAGAATACCTGACAGGAAGAACTTAGAAGAAGGGTTTGTCTGTGCCCACAGTTGGAAATGATGCAGTCCACCATGGTGGGAAAGGCGGTGAGAGCTGGAGGCATAGCTCGCTCACATTTTGGTGGGGTAGTAAGCAAAGGGAACTTGGCCTAGAACAGCAGCTGGGCTATAAGGCACATAACCCTCCCCACAGTGACTCATTTCCTCCATCTGTAGGCCCCACCTCATAAAGGTTCTGTAACCCCTCAATACAATGGCACTAGGTAGGAAACACTTCACATTCAAATAAAAACAACTGTATCCTCTAGCCATTTTTAGCATAGCACACAACATTTGATTAAGCCTGTGGAGACTTGTGGAAGGAATAAATGAATGAAGCCCCGCCCCCTCCTACTCAGCCCATCACCGCTTCTTCCTGCTGTAGGGGAGACAGGCAGTCTTATTGGAGTAAGTTACTTTCAAGATGACTGTCATTGGTGTTTAAGAGCATGCTGTCTACTCGGCCTTTATAGATCGCATCAGTTCTGCCCATGGCATCCTGAGACCCTTCACGACTGTTGCTCTGAGAGATTTACAGTGTAAGGTCAAACTTAAAATAGCTCTGCTTTATTGTAAAATTCCAGGAATACTGGAATAGAGTGAAGACTCATTAGAAATTCATTTTTTTTTTTTTCAGTTAAAGAGTGGAGCCAGTTATATGCTCATGAGTCTGCAGTTCCCTTTTATTCCCCTGCCGTCTTGGTGAGATGCCATCGTACTGCCATGTAGTCAGCTCCCCTGTAACTGCTCTTCATAGACTTCCCCAGGCCACTTTTTTCTCCTCCAAGCACTGACCTTAAGAATCCCAGCTTCAGCCTGGCAGTGGTGGTGCACGCCTTTAATCCCAGGACTCAGGAGGCAGAAATAGGTGGATCTCTGAGAGTTCAAGGCCAGCCTGGACTACAGAGTGAATTCCAGGACAGCCAAGGCTACACAGAGAAACCCTGTCTCAAAAAGAAAGAGAGAAACAAACAAACAAAGAAAAAAACAAAGAAAGAAAAAAGAAGCTCAATTTCAGGCTTCAAATAACCTAGGAGTGATGGTTTGAATAGGATGGCACCCACAGACTCATGCATTTGAACGCTTGGCAACACGAAGTAGCACTATTAGAAGGTGTGGCTTTGTTGGAGGAAGTGTGTCATTGAGGAGGTGGCCTTTGAGGTCTCCTATGCTCAAGCTCTGCCCAGTGTGAAACATAGTCTTCCCATGCTGTGTACGATCAAGATACAGAACTCTCAGCTCCTTCTCCAGCACCATGTCTGCCTGCATGCCACCATGTTTTCCACCATGATGATAATGGACTAAACCCTAAAACTGTAAGCCAGCCCCAGTGAAATGGTTTCCTTTATAAGAATTGCCTTGGACATGGTGTCTTGTCACAGCCATAGAAACCCAAACTAAGACAATAGGATTCCTTCATTTCTGAGGAATTGGTAGGCACGCCTCCTCTACAATATACAGCAAACTTCTGCCCTCCTGAACTTCAAACCAATGCAACAAATGATGTTCGTAGGTCTTCCATAAACCCAGAACAGCACTGGGCACATCTGTCATGACTGAGGTGGTTCTGAAATTATGCAGCCTTGCAAGTTGGAAAGCAGCTTCTAGGGCTGCCTGCAATAACTCCCAAAGGGAGTGCTACTAAGTATTCCCATAAACCCATGTTCTCACCATTTGTTTTTAGACCCCAAAAATGTGCCAATGCCCCTTCTCTGTTCATCTTGCTGTCCCTTGGGTCCCTGAGGAGCCACTGGGAATAGACATCACAGCCTGTATCGCAGTGCTTGAAATGGCATCATACCACATAACTGCACTACGAAAGAATAGAATCCAACCCCATGCAGCCACAAAAAATGCAGGAGAATCTGAGGAGCCAGGGACCCCAGAGACAGCAATGGAACCGGTACATTCCATTTGTTCTTCCACAGCCTATTTTGAAAATCAAATATATATTGCATACTTAGGCTTTAGCTTAAAGCGCATATATCAAATAAATCAAAAGCATGCCTGGAATTTATGCTTCTCATTTCTCCTGCTATGGTTAGCTATCGTGGATGTGGCCAAATGGGAATTAACCTCACCAAATATTTCCCAACCTTTTTGCATGGTGAGGTGACCTAAGGATACCACTTTAATTTGAGTGTCAGAGTCTTCTGTGGACTTTCTAAGTCTTTTAAAGTTATATAAATACCAGCATCCATTTGCATGGGTACAAACTCGGATCAGCTGTAAAAGAGAAAAGAACATTGGGTTTCCACTTGGCAGGCCTCTGCCAGCTTTCATTGAATTTATGCATGTTGTAGCCTCCTAGTTTATATGCTGGGGGTGGGGTGGGATGGGCGAAGAGGGATGGTGCAGAACTGGCCATTTGTATGAAGCATTTGCAAGCCCAGGACAGCCTCTTTTGTCTTTGATCCCCTTTCCTTGGATGCATAAACCATCTTTTGCATGTTGATGGGAATGTGAGTTTGGTGGCTGCTTCTTTATAAGAGGATAACGGGCAGAAACAGGACAAGGGAGATTTGAGGTCAGGAGGGGAGACTGATGAGGCAAACAGGAAATGTGAGCCACAGTGGAAGGGTGGAAGGAGAAATGACAAGCTCATTTCCGAGCAAACACCATGGTGGCATTATGATAGTGATTATGTGTCAAAACCATCCATAGGCTGACATTTGATCAAAGACAGAGCAGAGAAATGCCTTCCGAACTTTAGACTAGTTGGAGATTTAAAGTGAGAGACCATAAAAGTGATGGAGAGAAACAACTCGAGGCTTAAGGGTCAAGCACATGTGTAGGAAGGGTCAACAGAACTGGACACATCCTCTCAAGAAAATATTATCAAGGATTGGTACCAAGAATGGGTCCTTAATCTGCCTCCGCACCACTGGACCAAAAGGAGCCAGACTTATGTCTGGGAGACAGGATTGAGTTGAGTGTTTTTGTTGTGGTTCCTACCAAAGTGGGTATGATGGTGGGGCAGCAAGACAGGAAATGGGTACTGGCATACCCTGGTTGCTGGGATACTATGGGGAATAGTAGAGTCTTCTACCCACGGCAGGCTCAAAATGGGCTAGGGAAGACTCATATACTTAAAGATCCACAGTGCAAGGTAAGCACTGTGGTATATTTATGTACAAAAAAATTATACCACATGTCCAGATACCATGCACCTTTCTGATTTTTATGCCTTTCATTTTTAACAAGAAGAAAAGACTATACATTAGACCTTCCCAGGTTAAGAGAAACTCATTCACCTAGCACTTTTTAGCCATCCTTATACCTTTGTGCTTTGCAGCTGAGATGGGAATACAATGCCTTTCATCTTTGCAAAGGCAGTTTAGCCATCTGCCCATTAGTGATTGGTAGGAAAAGTGATGGGGGAGGGGAGGGTTAAGAACATCAAGTGGGCTTTAGCCATGCCTCCAAAATTCTGAGTTGGTTGTCAGCCAATGTCCAGTGCCTTGTCTTCTCTGTTGGCATAGCTCCAAGTTTGGCTTGGAATCTACTCCCTCCTCAAATGACACAGTGAGATCGACATTACTCCCAGATAAGCTCTAAGGTAAATTGTAGGTCATCTAAGGCAACAGAGGGTCCTTCCTATTCCCTCCTGCCTGGGATTAGTATAGGACTGAACTTGTCATCTTTGGTGACCAAGGGATTGTGTGATAAGATTTCCAGAAAGAACCTGGGAAAGGTGTCCTCACTCCTGAAAGAGATGCTCATAAAGATACAGGTTCTTCTTCCTCTACACGAGGCTGTCTATGGGTGAAGAAAGAGGCAGCATCCAACTTCAACCAAGGGACGCTCTGACAGCTGATGAAAAGGGTGGTACACGAAGCTTGGTAGAATACAGAGAACCCTTTGAACCAGTAGATTTAGCAGTGTCAGGTGTTTTCTTCTGTGAAATACTGAATTTCCTTCTATTTTCAGTTACTTCCAGTTAATTTTTCTTTCTCACAGCTAAAATTCTTTTTGGCGGAGAGACATGTTACTGTTTGGGAATGTCTCTGCAGACTATTCTACTTTAATAACATGGGTATGTGGTGGAGTTAAAGAAGAAGCAGAACATTCTCCACAGTTGAGTGGAGAGTGGGGTATGACTTTCACACGTACTCTGGTGCCTCATATTTACCCACGTCCCCTGGAGGAGGAGACCTGGTGGCATTCAGAGGAAGGATATCAGCTACCAAGAAGAGACTTGATACCCTATGGGCATATAAACGGGGAGGAAGTCCCCCTCAGGCACAGTCATAGGGGAGGGGAGTAAGGGGAAAATGGGAGGGAGGGAGGAATGGAAGGATACAAGGGATGGGATAACCATTGAGATGTAACAAGAATAAATTAATTTAAAAAATGAAGTATTAAAAAAAAAAAGAAGAGGCAGGGGTGTTTTGTCTTCCCCCTTAGGATGATTCCCCTGATCCCCCAGGAAGGGGTGACAGGTCTATTCTTACAGAAACTGATCCATGCCTAAGATTGTTGCATGGGTTTTCACAAAGGAATCCTTCAAACAAGAAGCAACTTGCTTGGACATTATCATTTCACTGCTGTGTGTCCTGCTAAGCCCATTGGTTCATCTCCCACCTGTGACCTTTAGGCACTAAAGACTCTTCCCTCAGACTTAAAATGTTCCTGCCTTTTCTGGGTTGCCTGGGGTCAGACATCACTCTTTACAGCCTGTCACAATGTGATGATGGGACTCTGCCCTCCAGTAGCCAGACCATTCAGAAAAAGAGACACATGAAAGCAATAGTGGCAGCATGGTGGGAGACACTTGATCAGGTGTGAATGATGGACATCAGTATCGGGAAGGCTGAAAAGACAGAATGTGGTACTTCAAGGGATATAACAGCCTTTTGAAGAAAATGGTCCACCTCTTCCCAGCTCAATATCCTGGAGAGCACACAATGTGGGGAGAGGAAACAGTTGGCAGTGAGAGCCTCAATGCATGAGGCTCTAGTCTGGGACTCCGACTAGAGGAGGCAAGGAAGTGAAGTAAGGACAGGCACATCAGCATGAGCATGGAAAAGCTGGGGTCAGGTGAGCTGTGTGTACTCTGATGGAGACACATCAACCTAGAACCTCGGCGTGTTTATTAGATACAGGGACCAGGGAGCTCCGCTAGTCCCTGTAGGATGACTCTGTAGGTGACCAGTGCCAGGCTGTAGACACAGGAGAGCAGGGAGTCCAGCTGCTACCTTTTGCACACAGGGGCCTGTCATAAACACTTGCTCTTGAACAAGAGGAAGGCTTTGCTTTTCTGAACCTGAGCTGGAGGGAAAGTTTAGCCCATCTCCCATGGGTCAGATTTCTTGGTCCTTGACATGGTCAGCTCATATCAGACAGACACTCACTTACTAAGGGCCTCCCTCCTTCCCTACAGGTACACAAAATAAATTATGTACGTGGGCTATTACTTGTGCTTACTTTGTCAAACTGTGCCATGGTGTTTAAATGTCAACTAATGTGACCAGTAATAAATGCTGGTTCTCATCTCAAAGAAATGGCTTACAGAGAAGTCTTTTCCTCAGGGTCTTCTTTGTAATGTCCTCAGTATATTACATTGAGTTATACTGGTATCTTTTGTGGTATAGATGAGGAAGACAAGGCTTTACAGATGAATATAAATGATGTTTAATAAAGTACTCAAGCTCACCCAGGTAGCAAGGAACAAAGTTAGGATCTGAGTTCAGACTCTGTTTCTTCATTCTACAAAGGCCCTAAAAGCCATGCTCTGTAATTTGGTCACCTGTGTCCCATGCACACATGTCATTCTCAGTTATATAAATGGAGGGAGGCCTTTGACAAATACAGCCCTTGGCAAACCTAGCATATGACCTGCTTTTATAAAGTTTTATTGGAGCACAGCCACTTCCGACTGTTTCCATATAGCCTGTGGCCACTTTTGTGCCCAGATGACAGAATTGAGTTGTTGCAATAAACGCCATGACATCTACAAAGGCTAAAAGGGTTACTATGTAGTTCCTTAAAAAAATATATATATATATATTTCTGACTTTGCAGGGTGTGGTGGCAGATGCCTCTAATCCCAGCAGTTGGAGGTGGAGACAGGTGAGTCTCTGTGAGCTTGAGGCCAGTCTGGTCTAGATAGTGAGTTTTAGTATAGCCAGGGCTATGTAGAGAGGCACTGTGTCAAAACAAAACAAAACAAAAATTTGCTGACTCAGTTTCTTTTTAAGGCGTGATCTTTCCCAGCTAGAATCTGTTTAGCACCTATCAGAAGGATTTGCAAAACATGTGTTCATTTATTTAGTGTGTGTGTGTGTGTGTGTGTGTGTGTGTGTGTGTGTGTGTGTGTGTGTGTGTGTGTGTGTGTGTGTGTGTGTGTGTGTCTGTCTGTCTGTCTGTCCATCCTATTTGGGATACCTGTGGACACCAGGAATTTAAATTATAGGTGGGTTGTGAACCATTAGACATTGGTTCTGGCAACTGAACTTGGGTCCTTTGGAAGAGTAAAATGTGCTCCATACAGCGGGCCCATCCTCTCCAGCTCTTTGACTTTTCTTGCTATGGAATTCTGTATGTGTGTCCAAACATCAAATATTGACCCTTCAATTTGTTCTTTACCTGTCTGGCAATATTTTTTTCCTGTTTCTCCTTTTCCTAACTGGTCATGTTTTGAAGAGATTCAAGGTGTCCTTTCCCATCAATGAACAGGCAGCATCAGCCACGCTTGAGGAACTGGGCTAGTTCTGGAGGCAGCTCTGCCAGAGATGTAATCACACAGAAGTGGAGTTTGACTAATTTTGTGTGGGCACAGAGAGCTCATTTAAGATGATTCAATGTGGGAACGTTATGACTAGCTTGGTAGAGTTGTTAGGTTAAATGTTTGTTTGGGAATTTGGGGAACGCCTATGGCAGTTTCTACTGTGCCTGGCACCACAGCATTGTTTCACATACTTACTAATAGGTACTGAAAGCACCCAGAAAGCCATTTCATATCCAATCACCAGCTTGCTATCCTGGACAATCAAAAAGGTACCTCATTGTGCATGATATCTGTCAATCTACTAATTTGGGACTTTTTTTCTCCTTTCAGGAAGCCATAGTAACATCATGAGTCATCCGAGAGGTTGGATATCTGTTCAGACACTTTGATAGTAATGTCTGCTTTTCTAGTCACTGCTTTGAGAACACTCTAGAATATTCCATTTCATAAAGCACAGAAAAATGGCACTTAAGGGTGAGTGGAAATGTAGTAAAGAGAGAACCTTCCATGCAAATGTTTCCTTTTCAGGCATATTCATGTAATAGCTATTTATTCTATAATTAAATGTCCTGGTTGGATTTCACTGTCAACTTGATGCAGCCTAGAAACATCTGAGAGGAAGCCTTCAGTTGAGAAATTGCCTAGATCCGATTTGTCTTTGCAACTGCTATGGTGGATTGTCTCAGTTGTTAATTAGAAAGCTGCAGCCTACTGTGGGTAGTCCTACCCCTAGCCAGATGGTCCTAAACAAAAGCTAGCTGAATATAAGCTGGCATGTAAGCTAACAGGCAAGCAGCAACCTCTATGGCTCCTGCTGTACTTCTTTGGCTCTGAAGCGAGTCTCTTGGCTGAAGGTAATGCTGTGTGAAATAGCAAGCTGGCCTGCCCTCAAGTTCCTCATCTTAACTTCCCTCAAGGATGAACTGTGACCTGGAATTACATGTCTTCTTCTAAGTTGGGCCAGATTGCTTTATCACCGCAACAGAAATGAAGCTAGGTCTACAGCCAAGGCCTTTTGACAGTGCTGTGTGCCCTCCTTCATCAGAACGCTCTTGTTTTCAAGGTCATTGCAGGGAAAATGCATGACATCAGACAGGTCCACACTCATTGGCTTTTACAAGATCAGAAACCAAACAAGGCAGCCAAAGAGGTGCTTGTCTTGACCCTGCTCCAGCACAGTTTCACAGATGACACTCAGGGACTTCCAGCTGCCCCACAAACAAACATCTGCAGGTCTTCAACCTGCAGCCTATAAGCACATCAGACAAATCCGCCATAGCACACCTCCCCCGCAGTGGTTACTGATAGATAGAATATTTTGAGTTTAGAAAAAAAAAAATCATTCACAACCTGAGACTTCTGAGAACTTGATTTGAAGTAAATCTTTTTGGGGAATATAATATTTGTCAGTCAAAAGATGCCACCATTTCTCCCTCTGGGAGGTTTGGCTAATAACTGGGATGCAGATCAATGACAGTCACCAAGTGACAGAGATTTGCAATCATTACCAACCCCCAGTCTAGAGGCAGTCTTCACTCAGTTAACTGCCTAGAAAGTGCAAACAAGATGCTGCTCATGTGACTTCTGATGGCTTGGGGATCTACAGAGAAGCGGATCCCATGGGTGGTCTTACGAGGACATAACTCTTATCCCAACAGCTGAGGACCAAAAGGGAAAGGGAACAAGGAGTGTGACAACCCACTATGGTTTCTTCAAATTGAACAGGGGACTTCTCTTCTACCCTGCGGATTCTGACACATTTTTCCCCTCACCACACTTCCCAGCAGAGCAAAGGTCAGTGCCACTAGAGTCTTCTTGCTCACAGTGTCCCCTCTCAGTTCTGAACATGCTGTGCAGACCGAGACTGTGTCCTTCTGGGGAGGTGCCGGCTGCCCTGGGGCCAGAGCCTGTCAATCATCTGTAAGAGCAGAAATCCCTCAGGTGTTCAAGGTACTTACTGCTCCTCAGACTGTGCGCCAGCTTCCCTTCCTATGTTTGTATTCCAACCCCATAGCACCTTCCCTGAGTGGCCCTTGGCTTACAATATTCTCTTGGACTTGCTTTCTGCCCTAGTTGTTGCAGCTTTCTTCCCTTCTTACATTATTCATAGCTTTTATTTCTCACTTAGCAATTTACTTTCAATTGTATTCCTGTTTTTATACCCATTTAACCCTACTTTTTTATCTTGGGAAAAAAAGGGGGGAAGGAAGGGAGGGAGGAGAGAGAGATGAGTGGGAGGATATGAGTGGGAGCCTGAATGAATGAAACCATGAGAAATCATTTTCGCAGCCAAAGACAAGATGGGCCCCACATTGCACTAACTTTTTCACCTTGCTATGACCAGAGTACATCACAGAAGCAACCTAAAAGATTTATTTAGGCTCACTGTTTCAGAGGATTCCAATCCAACTTCCTCTCCACATCTCCTTCAGTGTCAGTACAGTTATGACCCAGCTCAATTTGTGGTGGCAGGAACGTGGGGGAGGAGGCTCCTCATATCAAGGGGAACCAGAAACAAAGGATGTGTGTATCTTTCAAAGGTGCACCCCAAGTGTTCTGCCACATCCTAAGTGCCTCAAAGCCTCCCAAACAGCTATAGGGTAAGTACTCAAAACATGAACTGAGAGGGGTGTTTCAGACTCTTTAACATGTACCATCCATCCCTGGCCCCACTCCAAGGAAGACAGAAACAATCTTTGGCAATGATTTTCTCTTAGTGTCTACTTTGTGCCCAGCCTTGTTTTTTGACTCTGCTTTGTCCTCTGTGAGAACACTCGTGGTCCACCAGTCCCCAGTGATCTCCTTACTTCTTCCCATAGCCAATGCAGCCAGCTCCACTTCAGCCTCAGCAACGGCACCTCTTCAGTTTCTTCTTCCCTAGCTGCACTAGATGACACTCAGCCTCCCACAATTCCTTGAACCAGCTCCATTAAAAACAGACATCAGGAGCCAGATTTCCTTGAGCTTTCCTGACCCCCCAAGGGAGGACTATTCTCCCTGGTCCACATCTGTGGAAGTGGTGCCTCTCAGTGCCACTTAGGACCTGGGAGGGGAGACCACCAGCTTCTTGCAGATAAATAACATTAGTGAGTCAGGGAACTTCGGCCTCCAGAGAAGGCAGGTGTAGTGGCAAGGAGTCATTTATCTAGGTTGACACAAGGACCTTGTCATGTCACCAGCATCTTTCTCTGCAGAGTTGAGGCCACTTCTGACTCTGGGCAACAACACCTCTTATCTTTAAGTTCTAGAGAATTCTAAAGGCTGAAGTGTGTGTGGGGTGGGGGGTGGGGGTCCAAGAACAACGTAGCCCGCACCTCTGTCTTCTACTCAACTTCACAGTCCCAGAGGGATTTCCTTGCAGGTTCATCCCTATCCCTGGCCTCCGCCCCTTTCCCAGATTTTGCCATGTTCTGGCAAAAAATCTTACAGCTTGCAGGAAGCTCTGGGCTGCTTAGAACCAACCTCCTACCCCGACCTGTCAAGTCAGAATTATGTGCTGTGGCTTCATTTCCTGAACCGCCAAATGTTGCTGTGGACTCAGATGTCTGGGGCTGGGGATGAAATTCCAACCCCCTCTAAAACTGTTTTTGAAAGAAACTTTTAAACACCCTCTCCCCACATCCACTCCCCAGCCTCTCCAACCTTAGGGTTTTTTATGGGAAACATGAGGCCATCAGGAATGTGGGTGGACATTTCTATTTTCTCCAGATAAGAGTGACTTGAGGAAGAGTGAAGAGTGACAGGAGTTTGGTAGATGAAGCATTTTCAGACTTAAAGATGACTCAAAGCAGATTTCCTTATCCAGTTTCAAAGGAAAAATATACTATTTTCTTATTGTTGTTTCCACTTTTATTTATTTATTCATTTATTTTTAAGATGAAGTCTTTCTATATAGCCCAAGATGATTGATCTCAAACTCATGAGCCTCCTCTTTTAATGTCCCCAGGGATGGCAGGGATTACAGGCATGTGCCACCGTCCCCCCACCCCCCCCACAACACCTGGCTTTCATTTCAGTCTATATCCTAACTCAATTTTATACTTGTCCACATGCATATTGCATTCTTTATAGAGGGTATACGTTTTCTGAGAACATCAGTACTAAGGATGGTGTGTTATCATATGCTATGCCACTTTGTTCATCTTTGGATGGGTTTACATGAGAATGATCCTCATAGGCTCATGTATTTGAATGCTTTGTCCAAGCTGGTGCAACTATGTAGAAAGGATTAGGAGGGGTGGCCTCATTGGGGGAGGTATGTCTCTGTCTCTGTCTCTGTCTGTCTGTCTGTCTGTCTGTCTGTCTGTCTGTCTGTCTCTCTCTCTCTCTCTCTCTCTCTCTCTCTCTCTCTCTCTCTCTCTCTCTCTCTCTCTCTCTCTCATTTTCTGCCTCCTACCTGCAGATCAGCATGCAATCTCTCAGCTACTGCTCCAGCATCACACCTGCCTGCCCGTCCACCATGCTTCCTGCCATGATGGTCACGGACTCACTCTCTGATACTGTAAGCAAGCCCCCAACGAAATGCTTCCTTTTATAAGGTGCCCTGGCCATGGTGTTTTATCATATCAATAGAAAAGTAACTAAGATAGGTAATAAGAATAAATCCAGTATTGCTCGTTCATTACTTGTTCATATTACTCAACAGATACACACTGGGCAATGACTATGTGCACTGGTATAACATTCAGACCATGAGGGACACAGTCCCTGCTGTCCTTGAACTTAAGATGCAGGCAATGGAGTCAGAGAGGAAACACCCAGGATCATTATAGATAGGAAATACATTCTCAGATCAGGGAGAGTCTGCTATGGATAAGACATTAGGGAAAACATGAGAAGGAGTAGACCAGAAGGGAGCTGATGGGCTGGCAAAATGGCTCAGTGGGTACAGAAGCTGACAAGCTTGCTGAGCTGAGGTTAACACCTGGACTCCACATGGTAGGAGAGAACAGAGGACCAGAAACTGTCCTCTGACCGTCACATGCACACCCTTTCCCACACTGACATATAAACAAACAAACCAACAAACCAAATACTAATTGTTTCTAAAGAAAGGGAAGAAGAGCAGAGGCAGAGGAAGTTCTAGGTAGAGGTTATAAGAGGTGACAGGACACTGAGACAAACAAGGAGTTGAAATCTTCAAAGGACAGGCATGGAGATTGGTATGCCAGCAGCCAGGTGGGCTGGCTGCCCAGGCAGAGGAAGGCACAGCTCTGCAGCTGCTTTCTGGTCTTCAGACTTTCTCTGAGCCCCTTGAATGGGTGGAGTACTCATTGATCCAAGAAGGTCTGTACCTTGATATTCCAGGCACCAAAATTCTCACAGCAAAGCTATAACATTCTGCTCACAATGAGGAAACATCTTTCTCTTGCAAAACTGCCTCAAAGCCAAAATAACTCTCTTTTCAACGTGGGAGACCTGAGTTCACTGCTGGTTCATTGTTGGGTTGCATAAAGTACAAAACAGGATCTGAATGATGACAAGCATGCTTTCCAGTCTTGGATCAGGTGGATTCTCAGTAGACCTGATTGGAAGAGTCATGGGCATATTTTCTTTTTCATTATTATAATTTCTTTAGATTACATTCCAATTGTTATTCCTGTTCCCACCCTCCTTCTTTTGCCCTATTCCCATCCCCTAGACTTCTGACAGAAGGGGATCTCGTTCCTCACCATATGACCACAGCCTATCAGATCTCATCTGGATAGCCTGCTTCCCCTTCCTCTGAGTGCCCACTGGGCTTCCCCACCAAGGGGAAGTGATCAAATTGGGGGCACCAGAGTTCATGTCACAGGCAGTCCCTGCTCTCCCCACAGCCATGGAGAATGAGCTGTCCTTTGGCTAGATCTGAACTGGGTCTAGGTTCATTGCATGCATTGTCCTAGGTATTCAGATAATTACCAGGGCAACCCATGATGCCAGATTCTGCACTAGGAAATAGCCTGTTTGTCTTGCTTCTGTATCTTCCTGGATCTTTTAATCATGCAATAAAATCTGTTTGTGACAAAGACTAAAGGAATATAACATTTGACTCACAATAATTGCACTGTATTTTGGATTAATAAGACAATGCACCTAGACGTCGGTCATAGTCCCTGACAAATGTGCCAATGTTAGTTGTAGTTCTTACTGAACAGGAAGGTGAGAAGGTGAGCCCCAGTCAGCTCTGAAGATTGCAGGTGTTGGGGAGACAAATCTCTCTTAAATTTCATTGGAATGAAGTTTCCAATCACTTTGTCCAAAAAGGAAACTACAGCCTTCAAATTGTGCATACACAGGTATTTCCTCTAGAGGCTCAGAATGTTATGTATTTTCAAAACAAGGCAAGCATGATGCCTTCTTAGGCGTGGCTTTGTTTACATGCTCGACTTCCTTCCATTCTTATAGGTCAGAAGTTATTCGTTTCACAACTCACTGAGGGAAAACACATTAAAACTCCATCTTTCCCGTCCTTGAACTTTCTTAACAACAGTGTTGATTTCCTTCAGAGAGGAAAGTCTTCCACGGTAGCACGCCATCCTGGTGGAAGGCAAACAAAACCTACAAATGCACCTTTGGCTCAGAGAGACACAACCACTGTGCTCTGTGTCTATTCTCTTACCTGTAGTGCTGGGGTGACAGGGACCATCAACAAGTCTGCTTTCCTGCTCTGTGGAAAAATGTCATGAGGCCTCAGGAGCCCCACACTGGAGGTTGCAGGTTCCAGGATGTGGACATTGATCAGTGAATGAATTCTAATAATGATATAACACACACACACACACACACACCATTCTATGAGATGTTCAAGGAGCCTGAGGACCCAGCCATGTTGTGATATTGTCTTATTTGGAACTAGAGATCAAGGACTAGACAGGTTTTTCCACTCTAAAGGTCAGAAGTAAGTGGTGCTTGCATTCATCGCATTGTGTTGTGATTATCTTTGTACCGTCAAAGCTCACTGGAGCAGGTGGCTCGTGTGATTCATTCTGGTGTCTATGCTCAATAAAGACATGCTTAATGAATATACTTTTTAAAAAACAGGGTTTCATCATGTGGCCCAGGCTGGCCTTGAACATGTGATTCCCCTGCTTCTGCCTCCAGAATATTGAGATTACAGATCTGTGACACCAGACCCAACTTAACTTAGTAAATTGAAGCTTTTAAAATACTTCTTATATTGGAACAAAGTGGCTAGCATCAGGTTAGTGTCACCATGAGAGTGAACGCTCAAAGCACCCAGTTTTACATCAGTCTCAGCAAAGCACGTTAAACGATAAAAGCCCAAGGGAGCATAAGCGGCCTGTAGCCATGAGCATAGCTCCTTATGGTTCTTTATGTCACCCAACACCATGACTAGTCAGAATTCTTCATCCTATAGTGTACATACATAAATGAGACCTAAAGAGCAAACTGGAAGAAAGCACAGAGACTGCTTATGGCAGGAGAAGACTGGCCTGAGGGTACAGGCATCCCAAGCCCCATTGGCCTACAAGAAGAGTGTATGGTTCCACATGGATATATACTTCAACCGGTCCAGTGAGCCTGATGCCTAGGACAGCTGAGTAGCCAAGCTGACCTACTATACTTCCTGCAAAACATAGCCATTAGGCAACTGGGACTCCTTAATAGAAGATCTCGGATCCAGGTTCAGTGCTGGAGCCATCTCTTCATGTTCACCCAGTGCTAAGGATAACCAGTGTATGGAGAGGTAAGCCAGCTGAAGACATAAACATTCCCCCAAAATGTCACATTTCTTCATATTTACATAACAATTAGAATTCATGCAAAGCTTTCTCACATGGCATGAATTGATACCAAAGCATGGTGGTATCCACATTGGTTGTCAACTTGACTGAATCTGGAGTCAAATGAGAGGCAAGCTATTGGTCCCATTTGTGAGAAGTGTACTCTACTGGGCTCTTGAAGTGAGAAGAACCAACCTAAACAGGGGTAGTAGCTTCCAGTGGTGGCCAGGTTATAAGAGGGCAGAAAAGGGAACATTGCTTTTGCCTGCTTGCCTTTGGTCTTGTTGGCAAGTTCAGCTACCCTGTTGCTGCCACTGCATTTCTTTGCTGATCTCAGAATCCAGCTTCTTCAAGTCTTCCAATGTGGACTAAAGACCCAAAGCTCTCCAGGAATCCTCCAAACCTTCAGTGTTATATTGGGACTGCCTTGTAGACTGAGAAGCTACTGGGCTCTCTCAGTCTCTCTAGTGTGAGACAGCCATTGTTGTACTACCTGATCCATAAAGTTCAAGCCAACCTAATAATATCCTTCTAGAATATATTCATTCTACTGGTTGTGTTGCTTAGAGTGCTGTTTCTATACAAGGCATAGTTCAGAATAAAAGACAACGGAATAACTGAAATATCTTTTTAAAAAAAATTATCAGGTCTCATATCTATTCCTCTTAAACCCTCAAATGCTCACTTAGAATAAATTTACTTTTGGTTTATATATTAGTAACTTTTCTTATTGCTATGACAAAATGTCTGACAGAAGAAACCCAGTCAAGTATTAATCTCAGCTCATGATTCAGAGAGTACAGCACATCACTGTGGGGAGGACAGGCCACTAGGACTGGCTCCTGTCCATGGCAATGAGGCCATGAAGGGCTAGTCACATTGTAGTGTTAGACAGGAGTCAAAGCTCAAACTGGGTATCACTTTAAAATGGTCCCCCAATGGACCACTTCTGCTCGCCAGGACAAACTTTCAAAGGTTCCACAGCCACCAGTAACAGCATCACCATCTGGGGACTGTGTTTAAACATGGAAGGCAGTGAGGAACATTTAACATTCAGATCATAGCAGTCTACACGTAGCCTTTGAAAACCTTGGTTCTGACTTAGCAGTCATTGCAAGTGATGAGGGACACTAGAGATGGACAGCTGTCAGAAGCAACATCTAGGCAGAGAGAGAAAACTGATACCCACAGAAGTCTGGAACTACTTTAAAGGCAGTCAGCTCCAGGCACCTATGCCAATATTGAGGGTATCACCATATCAACAAGGCGTCTACAAGAACTCACATTAATACAAATTCATTGACACTCCAAGTCAGAAAGGGGTTAAATTCTATTCTTCACACTCTGAGAATTTGTAAAAGCATGTGCTCTTTTTAGAGACCATTCCATTTAAAATCCTTTAAAAAAAATCTTTGCTTGAAGATATAAAGTCAACTGTTACCGCCTTTCTAAAGGGCTCCAACATAATCAAAATTTTACAGCCTCTGGTTTTATTTTTTGCTGTATTTGTTGAATGGCATTTTATGTCCCGTGTCTTTCACTTTAATAGCCAATACAGAAAATGATTTTGATTATTTTCCCTCTGCCTTTGGATGAATTCATTACAGTTAGTTGTCCTTTGTTTAAGTGAACTTTGATTGACTTTGAACAGGCCCCAGCTAGATGTTTCCTTTAAAGTTTCCTTGCCCCTACTCAAGATAACAAAATTACAGCACCGTATCTAGTTTAACCATCCATTGGGAAGTCAGCAACAGCTCTCTAATCTCTCCCTAACAATAATTCGATTCCTACCACAGAAACAATGGGCGCCTGCGTGTCAATCCAATTTCCTATAACTTGGGCACACTTATCTGGCTGACAGATCATTTTTCCCTCTGAGATAATCAAGTCCTCCTGATATTCCTCCCAAAAAGAGGTCAAATGTTCGGACTGCTTAAAAAAAAATAAAGGCGATGGATGAATGCAGGGGTTTGTGGGTGACCTGTGGCAGCTCTGGTGATAGCCAACCTTCAGGAAACTCTATTAGCAAATCCCAATAGGAGCTGGGAGTGGGGGAGACTCTCAAGGATGCTTCATTCCAAATGGGGTATCAGAAGAGGGGTGAAGAAGCATTAGTGAAGGATGCATGAAGTCTTGGCAGATAAAGGCGCCTATCTCTGAGATCCACGTAGAAGAAGGGGAGAACTTACAAGGCCTGGGAGGTGCATTTAACAACTTAATCCTGCAAGCTGTCCTCTGACCTCCGCATGTGTGCCCATACACACACACACACACACACACACACACACACACAAACCAAATAACAACAATTTTTTAAAACCACCAATGACCACCCACTATATACCAGGAGATGAGATTTATATCCATTCCTACAACATTTCCAGGCCAAAGTATGAATATCCCAATTTTATGCTTTGAAAAGATAGAAGTTAAAAGAGCTGACCTTGTGAGCCTGGATTTCACAGCCAGTGGGTGGAGAGAACCATTACCGACTAAGAAAGCAGAGTTAGAGCCCTCAGTTCGTGGAAGACTAGGAGGGGATTTTCACTCACCGCATAGCTAGAGAATTTCATTCAGGACAAGCATGAGGAACCCACACCCAGCCAGTATGGCTACCTTCCAACACTGTGTCCACAGCTATCCTAGGGGACGGTGCCTGGCTTTCCCCACCATGTTGTAAAGGATAAACAGAATGCAATTGTGGAGACTCTGAGAAGCTCTGGGGGGGCTGGGGGGGTGGGAGAATAGAGCCTTTCGTGGGAATCAACCAGTAAGACATGAGCATTCAGGGAAGATTGGACAGGGACGAAGGGAAGGCATCTCTTCTCCAGGGAGACCTTGATAAGCCCATTGTTACCGCCTTGAAAGATCCTTGTCTAACAAAGGTTTTAGTGCAATTGTTCATGTGCAAATATTAATAAGACCTGATTAAATAGTATTTGATCAATGCGGCTCACTGTCAATAAAACATTATTCATATTCATAAGAAGTCTTCCACTAATCCTCTCCACTCACAAGGCCTCCTAGACCTCTCTCTCTCTCTCTCTCTCTCTCTCTCTCTCTCTCTCTCTCTCTCTCTCTCTCTCTCTCTCTTCACATGAAGTCGGATACCTTTTGTTTTCATGTTTGATAAGTCGATATGTAGTTTGCAGCAACTTCAAGTTTCTCATGCCATAAACTCAAGGCCACCAAGTTGGGAATGTTCTTTGTGTTTTCATAACAGGAGTCAGTTTTTGGCTGAGGCCTAAATGTTTTCCAAGGCAAGAATGACTTGTTCTGTTTACACAGTTTTCTCAGTCTTCAATGTCAAATGCCTTCAGTTTAAGACTTGGGCATGCCAGCTAAATTAGCAGAAATTTTTTTTAAAGTCAAGGTACTGAGAGAACCCCTCCCACCTATCACAGGACTGTGTGCACACTGGCACCTGCCAGCTCACTTGCACTTGCTGACTGCAGTGCTCCCCATCCCCTGCTGTACTGTCTGCCAACCAAACACCTGGCCTCTTACTTTGTCCACTCAAAAGTTCCCAAGAAAAGTGCTGCTGTCCCTGTCCTGTCGCATGGGAAGAATTGCTTCCTCTAGGCTCTTTTCTCAGAGACTGGGGCCCTGCAAATTAAATCGACCAAAGAGAGATCAACAGGAGTGAGTCTACACATTTTTGAATTTCGTATTTTAATTCTTTGTATCAGGGTAAAGGGTCTTTTAGAACAGGAGGTAAAAATGCAAAGTAGTGATGGGACTCAGGTACTTATACACTGCTATAAGAAAAAACAATCCATGTATTGTGGGAAAAAGATGAGACAAAGGGCTAGGGTTCTCAGGGGCAGGAGGTATGAGAAGGCAAATAAATTGGACATGGGGTGGAGTAGGTGAAAGATAAAAACTGACATCAGTGGGGCTAGTTTATGTAGCTCTAATGTGTGTCATCCCGATCATGCACGCTTCCCCCTGCATCTAGTTCACAGACACCTCCTCTTCGCTTCTGTTCCTCAGTTGCCTTCAGCAAGATGAAAACATTATTCCAGTGTGACATGTTTTGGGGTGACACACCCTGGTCTCCTTCAGTGCTACTGCCAGGCTCCAGGGAGTGTATACAAACCTGTCTGAGGCTCATCTCTCTGAGCACCCTGGGCCATCAGATCTTCTTTCTTCTCCAGGGTCACAGCAGGGCAGGAAACAAAGTCCCTGATGCCACCCAGCACCCCAGACTTCAAAATCCTGGCACCCTCTCTGGCAGGGCTGAAAACTTAAGCACGAGGAGCACTGATGTATAACCGTATGAGGAAGTGCTTCCTCCAAATTTGTGCTCAAGGCCAAACCATTTGCTTTTAATGCCTCAAAGCCAGACAATGAGGCACAAAAGCCCTTTCTGACGACCCATTACATCTATGCAGAGTTCAAAAATCTCTTCTGAACCTAAGCTAAAACGGATATTCTGATTTGAAGTCATTCCTTCACAGTTTTCCTTCCCTGCGGCCTTAAGCCTAGATTACCTGAAAAATATGACTGTTTCTAATATTGGTGTGAGATTTGCAGAGCTACCAAAAAAAAAAAAAAAAAAAAAAAAAAGTAATCCAGTGGAAGATGTTTCTGCACTCAACTTGCCATGAATATGATGAGCCTTTGCGTGTACTCAGGGCCTCCAGCTTCCTCGGCACCTTTCCCCACAGATATCATGGAAGCTAACACTCATTGGTCCCAGCACACAGTGTGTCCAGAGTTACCAGTGGCCTCTTCTGCTTTATGCCATATTTGTTTATGCTTCATCCTGAACATCTTGCTCCCCTGAATGCTGAGATACAAGGAGTCCACCTCCATCTGAGGACATCTTTCCATAGGTCCCAGCTAGTACCTACTTGTGATGTCAAAGTCCCCAGGTCCCTTTGGCTAACATTACACAGCTGCCTCTGCGTGAAGTTAACTGTCCACAAATGCTATAGCCTCAGGATCACTGACCCATCCTTAAGGAAACCATTTCAGCCAGTAGGCTAGGAGGCCAAATCAGATGTTAGCCTGGTCTGAGAGAGACATCAAAAGTTAACTCTAGCTCCCCCAAAAGAGCAAGATTTCATACATTCCTGGGACTAGGAATTACATATACATTCCCTTCTATTTTCAGAAGGAAACTGCTACTTTTTATTTGGTTTTGGGATTTTGGAGACAGAATCTCACCACACAATACAGGTTGCCCTCAAACTTGGACTCCTCTTGCCTCAGAGGAGTTTGCTCTCAGAGTGCAGGGATTATAGGATGGTGCCATCATGCCTGGCTGAAATTCCTGCTTTTTAAATGAGTGCACAGCCCTCAAGCATAAAGACTATTATTTCTCTGCCTTTCCTACTATCAAGTATCACCAAGTAGTTATGAGATGCTGGTCCAGGCTGGGGATGTGGCTCAGACATAGAAGGCTTACCTAACATTCATGAGACTCTGGGTTAAGGCCCCAGAAATGATGGTGATGGTGGTGGTGGTGGTGGTGGTGATGATGATGATGACGATGACAATGACAATGATGGTGAACTGCTCAATGACTCTTAGCACAAATGCTGTATGGCAGCTTCCTTGAAAGAGAAGTAATTCTTTCTGCATCATTCCTTCTTTCTGTTACATGGAATGAGGCTGTGATGACAAAAGGCCATCCCCTGAAGATGGTGGAGTACATTATTGGAAGGAGTCCTGTTTCCTTAGTCTTTGGTGAGTAGCCATGGATACACAAGGATGCCTTCCCCTGGATGTTTTACACAAAATGCCTAAGCCACTGCTTATTTGCATTATCTGTAGGGCACAGCAAGACTAGTGTCTGATGGGTCTGGATGACAGCTGGGTCATTCCTCTGCTTCGGTGTAGGGTGAGGGTAGGCATGAAGAGTGTCACGGAGCATGTAGAGTTGTCACTTGTAGGCAGCAATATTTATAAATGGCTCTTGACCTCAGCAGCAGCACAAAGAGTCAGGTCAAGCACAGGGAGGTTTTCTTGTATGCTTTTGGAATGTGTGTTTGATGGCATCTCCTGCACATACCTTATTCTACCTTGCAGCCTTGATAGGAGTGGATATGATTTAATGGGTCTGTCTCTTGTGCTTCAAGATGTCAAGTGCCCTTTCCTTGTGACTTGTGGGGATTCGCTCGCAGTTGCCATAGAGACCAAGTGACTCCAAGCTCAGCCTTCAACAGCTAGGCTTTTTCATTCAGAGACATATTTTGAAGAGGAGACCAATATGTAAGACTGGAAAGTTACTCATCTTTCATTATTAGCAAAGAGGAGCATGCCGGAGCCTTCCTTCAAAAGCTTAGGGGATATTATCCCAAAAAGCCTGTATTTGTGAGTGAATCACACAATGATTAATTAAATACATTTTCCTCACCCACTTAGCACCTGTCCTCGAAGAATGCTTTTCTACCAGTGTCTTAAATAGAAAAATTAAGTCATCAGCACACATTAAATAGAAAAATTAAGTCATGTAGCACAGATTTTCCAGCCTTTTGCTCATCCAGGCACTGAGGACTATTCTAGAAGCAACAATTTGTGATGGAAATGCTGGTAGATTTGGTGAGGTGAGACCTGGAGTTTATCCTTGGCTTCATCCTTAAGTAACTGTCCTGTGGTTTACGGGAGGGATGTTCTAGGCTACATATGGTTCTTGATCTGCAACATGAAGGATGATGTAAGATTACCTCCGAGGTTCTTCACAACCCTGGGACTTAAGAGGTTTTCTGGTTTTTGATCTTCAATCCTCTCTCAATCATGCAGGCTGACACCATCATATCTCTCTTTCTTTCTGTGACTGGAGCACAAGTTAGTGTAATAATAGGTGTTCACTGTGTGAGAGTTGATGGGATAAGTGAACGAATGAGTAAAAGAGGGAATAAATGAGTCTAGCTTAAAGAGAAATTTACTTAAACATAATAGTTATATCCAGACATGGCAGTGGGGGTGTTAGAGGGGTTAATTTATTTATTTTTGTCCCATTTTGTCTTAACAAGTCAAACAAATCTACAAGTTGATGATCAGCCTTGGAGTGACTTTGGAACCAAGACCAGCGGGCCATGTCTTGTTAACTGTATGTGTCCCCTGCCACTCTTGACTCAACTGCATACATCTCTCACAGACCAAGAACCAGAAAATGACTGTTATTCAGCCTCTTTGTAAGTCAAAAATCAGAGGAACAGGGAACTCCATCTAAACCCATTACATTCCCTGTGAGCTCAAAGACTTGAGTCTCCTACAAATTTCCAAGCAAGTTTCTTCCCCTGTTTTGCAGACGGAAAATCATCATTCTTAGTCAAAACCAAAAACTAAGTTAAATGCAGACAAACAAACAAAAAGACCCAACCTAAGAATCGTTTCTGGTGAATTCCACAGAGGAAAGGAAGTTCTGGGGAAAAAGAAGCAAGAAGTCGATGTAGGTCAGAGGTGACTGGGTTTGTAGTCCAGGGCCCAGGGCAAATGTTCCAAATGTTTGCAGAGGGATGGTGTGTGTGTGTGTGTGTGTGTGTGTGTGTGTGTGTGTGTGTGTGTGTGTGTGTGTGTGTATAGAACCAAATATGCTGACTGTGTGAAAGACAAAGAAGCTTTGATGTTTGTAGGTTAGATGTGTGAATTTACTTTTCTGTTGCTGTGACAAAACACTAAGACCAAAGACAAGCTTTGGAAAAAAGAATTTGTTTTGAGTTATGGTTTAAGAGGGACAAAGTCCATCACAGTGGGGAAGGGATGGTACAGAGGCAGGAACAGGAAGCAGAGATCACGTGTCATGTGCACACAGAAAGCAGGATGGAGAGGGTGGTGCCCCGAGAGGAGGTGTGGTGATAGGGAGCAGGAAGGGAGGCAAGGCCGAAACCCTTCGAAGTCTTCTGTTAATGACATATGCCTTCCAGCAAGACTCCACCTCCTAAAGGCTCCATAGATTCCTGAAACAGCTCCACCAAAGAGGACCAAGTCAAATACATGACCTACAGGGGACACTTTGTTCTCAAACCACTACAGGTACATTCAGGTTATATGACCTGTGTGGGGTCATTATGTGAAGTGCCAGGTACAGAGCCAACAGAATGTTTGGCTGGTTCAACTTCTCTACTATTTTTCAGTCTCTAAGGGAGAAACAGCTCCATGTAATTTTAATCGGAATTCTTCTTACTGTAAGTCTGGTTGAATTGTTTTTAATTTGTTTAAAAGCCAGTTCCTTTTCTCAGTGACCTCTGTGTGTCTGTGTACAATTTGCCCATTTCCTATCAGTCTTGTTGATTTATTTTCCGAGTGTGTTACCTAACTGGGAGAGAGTTCAGTGCTTCCCTGATAGAAGTCACAAACGTTTCTCCCAGTTGGTCATTTGTCTCCTGACTTTGCTTGTGGCATATTTTGCCACTGAAAATGGTTTCATGTATCTTCTGACAGGCTTATTGATCTTTTCTTTTTACAATATTGAGTCACAGAAAGGCTTTCCAACTAAGAAGTCAGAAAGTCACCCAAGTTTTCTCAGAAATATAAACAGGTCCATTTATTACACGCAGCTCTGCAACCCACTTGGAGTTGTTCCTTGTATTTTTCCTTCTTCCAAAGATACAGCCTCATGCTGGGTGTGCATGGAGGAGTGACTGAGAAGGGAACGAACCCCTATGGAGGTGGTCAGCATCATCTCTGGACCTCAATCACAGGCTGAATGAATAAAAGGGGGGAAGGGTGAATGGTAGCTGGGTACCCAGTCAAGATGTCAACAGAAATAATCAGCACAGTGGAGGGAGTCTGCTTACCGTGGCATGCATACCAATGGTATCTCTCATCTCCCAAAGACTCTTTCTTATAAATAGAGTGACTACTCTTCCCAGATTCCTTTGGCTGAGGCAGATCTCATGGGCTTATGGGCCTCGAGTGCCCATCTTCCTCAGTATAAGTCATCAGACATATTCTTCACTGTGTGGGAATCCTCACTTCCTGCTCTTCTTGTCTTCCTTGCCTTCTCCCAGCATGTGTCTCTCTTTTGTCTTTCTTGCCTTCTCTTGACCCTTGGTTCCTTGTCTCATTACTCTGTTTCAATGATGTTTGTGAGGAAAATCTCTCTCAGAGTATCTCCTTATGCAACTATACTCTTTGGCAGATCAAACAGAAGCCGATAGGGTGAGAGGATGGGCTGCCAGAAGGCCAGTGTCTGAGGCAATTGAGAGCTGCTTTTCAATATCTCAACACCCTGTTTAGCCAGAACTTTCCCTCTGGCATTCTGTTACCATCCTGTTCATTCACATCCTGGGTTGACATGGGCCTCTTCCACATAAGGTGACATCCCGTTGATGCTGGAGCTCAGGTCAATCTCTTCCTCTTTCCTGAAGGCTGCCCTGACGGACTGGAACATGGTTCCACTCTGTGTTCCTGCTTCTCACTGCTGCACATAGCAAGGGGGGGAACGTTTATGGGATAAATGTCTAATAAATACATAAACTGCATGTAGCACAATGTTTTGAAGGGGTAAATGACAAGGGCTGTAAAATCTTTGCTGTAAAACTGTAGGGCATGATTATGTTCGCCTACCTCACCATCTGTCTTTAATGTGTCCTTCCTTATCTTTGACATGCTCTCTGAGATCTAGGGGCTGAGGTGGAGGCTCGGATTGAAGGTTGTGCAAATAAAAATCAAACTCATAAACATCTCATAACTTGAGCTAAAACTGCATTATCTGGGAAAGGACAGAATAACAAAGGTGACTGTCCCATGACTGGGTTGACAGTCTCCTCTATTACAGCAGCTGTTGCTACCAGTGTCCATCAATAAATTGCTTAATCTGCTCACTGCAAGATCCTATGAGGACTGTGTCATTATCCCTGCCGTATATACAAGCGACTATGGCTTAGAGCTTTGAGTCATCATCCTTTGTCACCTAGCTAGTGCAGGAAGGAACTGGGGGCTCCGCTGTAGGTTGTTTTCTGCACATACATGCCTATAACTATGCTACTTTAATTATTAGGAAGTGGTTAAGGACAAAACAGCTCTTCTGTCTTTTTTAGACCTGTAAGTTTTCCATCATAAAAAACAGTATGGCCTGGGGGTATTATGTGAATGGTAGGAAGAAAGAGGGGAAGTGAAAGGAAAAAAAGGGAAAAAACACAGAAATGAAAGTTAACATAAAATGCCTTTTCTTTCTTTCTGTTTTGGTGGCAGGGGTAGGGGAGACAGGGTTTCTCTATGTAGCCTTGGCTGTCCTGGACTTGTTTTATAGATTGGTCTGGCCTCAAACTCACAGAGATTCACCTGCCTCTGCCTCTCTGTGTCCTGAGATTAAAGGTATACCATGCCCAGCTGTCTTCTCTTTATTTTATACAAGAAGTTAGTTATAACTGATATATCAATTGGATAATATTACTTTAAGCAATTTAGAAATTTAGGTCTCTTTGGAAAACCCCAGTTCCAAACGGAGGACAGACCTTCTGCGTTGCCCTTTGCATTCCCCTAAGACTGAACTGAAACAACGGTAAAGATATATGGGGTATGGACAAGGTACATCAGAAGGTTGAAGCAGAAGAAATGTTTGATGACTTAAGATGTTTCTGGAAACTAGAAAGGAAATAGTGCCCATTGATATTCCAATACTGAGCGCTACAGAAGCCAAACACACGCCATTAAGGCAGCTGCGGTCACAGGCTTTGGCTAGAAGGGCTTCAAGCTTGAAGCAAGCAGGGAGACGGAACAAGCAAGTGCTTGGGGTGATATCAGAGGAGCCAACTGCACAGCAGACAGTGCGCAGAGCTGGACCATTCCTACCCACTATCCACACTCCACGTGTAGCACAGTTGTTTGCTTCCAGCTGCGCCAATGACCATAGTCTTCAGAGAACACATTTTCCAGGGAGGGGATAGAGGGACTTAGTGGAGGCAGAAGTATTTTTTAAGCCTGAAAGGTTTTAGAGCTGCCACAAGAACTAAACAAAACCAAACCAATTCTACTCCAAAAGTTGAATTCCGCTTGTAGCCAGGTGTCGCCTAGGGTAACTGTGGTAGCTGACTTTGCTGGCCACACAGAGGCTTCATGCAGAAGAGCAATCAGCCTTCTCAGTCAGAGAATAGCCTTCTGGGTAAACACAGCTGCTAATGGAATCCACCTCCTTGGACTCGGAAACAGTTATGTTCTGTGTATACTTCAGAAAGTACTGGAGTCAGTCAGGCATGCTGGCACATGCCTTTGCTCCCAGCACTCAGGAGGCAGATCTTTGTGAGTTCAATACCAGGCTGATCTACACAGTAACTTCCAGGGCATCCAGAAGACCTTGTCTCAAAAAGGAATGGTTTAAATAGGTTCTAGGAAGATAGCCCAGGTGGAAAGTACATATCAAATGATCCTGAAGACCTAAGGTGGATCTCCAGCATATGTGTGTGTGTGTGTGTGTGTATGTATGTATGTACGTACGTATGTATATGACCCAGTGAGGCAGCACACTTATAATCCTAGCACTGGGAAGTTGGACACAGAAAGAACCCTTAGAAACTGCTGCCCAGCCAGCCTAGCTGAATCGGTGCACACTAGGTTCTGTGAGAGACCCTGTCTTAGAGAACAATGTTGAGAGAAATTGAAGAACACACTCAAGATTGACCTTTGCCCTCTATATGCATGTACACAGACGTGTGTTGAAATCTGATATAATTATGGGCCTTTTCTAATACCCACTCCAGCTCCCAAATAACGAGGAGACCTGTTAGATTTGTTAAGAGCCTTAAGCACCATAACTTGGCAAATACTGATCTACTCTGTCTGGTCTATGCTAGAACTGCTACTTCTCAGCCATATTGGTCTCGCCTTGGCTGCTTCTGCTTCATCTGTCCTCATTGCCAGCCCCTCATGGTGACCTCCTTTCTTTCCTCATCTTCCTTCCTTTTGGCCCCTTGCTGTGACTGGAAGCACTGTCTTCCTATTTCCTCTGCCAAATCACTGGCTGTTCAGCTTTTTAATTAACCAATCAGAGGCAATTGGGGAGTATTCTTTACACCACATTGATAGATGATTTTTCAATAATCATGACAATGCCCATGTCTGGACTGCAACCTGATCTTGAGGCACAGAAATCAGCATCTGTATACAACACAAGGTCAACTCCCAATACAGATGTGTACTTACACATACATGAATCATCCCCCCTCCTGACACAAACAGGCATGCACATGTACACATAAGAACATCTACACACATATATAGATATGAACAAGTATATATGTATATATGTATGTGTATCATACAAAAATTACTTAAATATATGTTCTAATGGAACAGTATGGTGGTTTGTATGAGAGTGGCCCCCATAGGGTCATATATTTGAATACTTGATTCTCATTTGGTAGAACTATTTAGGAAGGATTCGGAGGTGTGGTCTTGTTGGAGGAGGTATGGCCCTGGGTGTGGGCTTTGAGATTTCAAAAGACCAGTGCTCTCTGCCTCCTGTTTTTGGTTTGAGATCTGAGCTCCACTGTCATGGACTCTAATCCCCTCTGTAATTATAATGCAAATTAAGCACTTGTCTTGGTAATGGTGTTTTATGACAGCAATAGAAAAGTAACTAATACAAACAAGGGTCCAAGAAGACGACTCAGAAGTACAAGATGCTAACACAAAGAGTATTGCAATGAAATCCTGGCTTGACAACTGTGGAGCAAACCCAAGTCAGCATGAATGTCTTCCAAAAGGGAGTAGATTTCAATGAGAAAGTAAAAGCAATTATTTTTCTGAATAAGAAAACTAGACAGAATTGGGAAAATAATACAGTTGTACAGATTTTTCCTTAGATACTAAGATGTGGTGTAGATTTGAATAATTGGAGAAAAAAGTGACATTGCTTTCATTTTGCCCAATATTTTTCTCTAAAGTGCATACACTTAATGAAATAGAGCAAGCTCATTTTTTTTTATTGACTCAATCATGTTAACTGGTTTTACAGTAAGTGTTTCAGTGACCCTGTTACATGATGAATTACCTCAGAATGTAATGGCTTAAAACAATAATCAGTCACTTTTGGCTATAGTTTCTGTAGCCAAGAAATCTGGGAACAGCGTAACTATATGGTTCTGTCTCAAAGTACTGTAGCAGGCTCTCCATTTAAATGGTGGCTGGTCCTGCAGTGACTTTGACAGCTTCTTCACTCACACACCTGATGCCTATGCTAAGGAGACTGGAAAGCTAGGAATGCTTTGGCCATCTTCCTCCGTGTCAGTGTGACCTGATAATATGGTTTCTCCAGAATGGCAGTTTCAGGCTAGTTAGATTTCCTCCCTGGTGGCTCAGGGCTCCAAAACTCTAACTCCCACGGACGCATAGGATAGAGGCTGTATTGCTGTTATGATCTAGAAGAAGAAAACACAGAGAATCATTTCCAATGGACTCCATCAATCAAGAGAGTCAACAAAATCCCTTTGAAGCTCAAAGAAAATTGAGATGATTCCTAATCTTGCTATAAAGTGTGGCAAGGGCCCTGCGTGGTGGTGCACACCTGTAATCCAAGCACTCTGGGAGGCAGAGGCAGGCAGATTGCTGTGAGTTCGAGGCCAGCCTGGTCTACAAAGCAAGTCCAGGACAGGAGAGCCAAGGGCACATAGAGAAACCTTGTCTCAAAAGCAAAAGCAAAAGAGTAGCAAGGTTCTAGAAGAATATAGGTCTGAAGTTTTTTGTTTTGTTTTGTTGGTAGTTATTTTTCAGAAATATGGTCTTCCACAGTGTCAAATCTATCCTCTTTATTAACTTGAGTTTTAAATATCAACTTTCAGATAAAATGTGAAAGGTAGAGTAGTATAAAGCAAAATGTAAATTTTATAAACCTTAAAAGTTAGAACAATTTGCATTCCCACCAGCAATGAAGGAGTGTTCCTCTCTCCCCACATCCTCGCCAGCATGTGGTGTCACTTGAATTTTTGATCTTAGCCATTCTGATGGGTGTAAGATGGAATCTCAGAGTTGTTTTGATTTGCATTTCCCTGATGACTAAGGAGGTTGAGCATTTCTTTAAGTGTTTCTCAGCCATTTGATATTCCTCTGTTAAGAATTCTCTGTTTAGTTCCAAGCCCCATTTCTCAATTGGGTTATTTGGTTTGGTGGTGTTTAATTTCTTGAGTTCTTTATATATTATGCAAACTAGTACAGCCACTTTGGAAATCTATCTGGTGATATCTCAGAAAAATGGGAATAGGGCTTCCTCAAGACCCAGCTATTCCACTCCTTGGAATATACCCAGAAGATGCTCCAGCATACAACAAGAAATTTTGCTCAACCATGTTCATAGCAGCCTTATTCATAATAGTCAGAACATGGAAATAGCCTAAGTATCCATCAGTAGAAGAATGGATAAAGAAACTGTGGTACATATACACTATGGAATACTACTCAGCTATTAAAAACAAGGAATTCCCGAAATTTGTGGATAAATGGATTAAGCTAGAAATGATCATAATGAGTGAGTTAACCCAGAAGCAGAAAGGCTTAAATGGTATATACTCACTTATATCTGCATACTAGCCCAAGGGGCATGTCCCACCAAAGCCTTCACTTACCAGGAAACTGGGACAGAGGGGAGGACATCCTACTGGGAGTCTAAATGAGAGAAGCATGGGAGAATAACAAAGTAGAAGGATCCAGAGGGTCCTAGAAACCTACAAGTAGAACATTATGATAGGCAGATTTGGGCCCGGGGGTCCCGCTCAAACTAAGGCACCAGCCAAGGACAATACAGGCGGTAAACTTTAAACCCCTACCGAGATCTAGCCAATGGTCAGAACATTCTCCACAGTTGAGTGGAGAGTGGGATATGACTTTCTCACATACTCTGGTGCCTCACATTTGACCATGTCCCCTGGAGGGGGAGACCTGGTGGCCCTCAGAGGAAGGGCAGCAGGTTGCCAAGAAGAGACTTGATACCCTATGAGCATATACAGGGGGAGGTAATCCCCCTCAGGAACAGTCATAGAGGAGGGGAATAAGGGGAATGGGAGGGAGGGAAGAATGGGAGGATACAAGGGATGGGATAAACATTGAGATGTAACAATAAATTAATAAAAAAAATTTAAAAAAGAAGTGTACAATAAGAGAAGAAAATGTTTAACATGGTAGAAAACAATATTTTTTTAAATTTTTTATTATTAATTTATTCTTGTTACATCTCAATGGTTATCCCATCCCTTGTGTCCTCCCATTCTTCCCTCCCTCCCATTTTCCCCTTATTCCCCTCCCCTATGACTGTTCCTGAGGGGGATTACCTCCCCCTGTATATGCTCATAGGGTATCAAGTCTCTTCTTGGTAACCTGCTGTCCTTCCTCTGAGTGCCACCAGGTCTCCCCCTCCAGGGGACATGGTCAAATGTGAGGCACCAGAGTACGTGAGAAAGTCATATCCCACTCTCCACTCAACTGTGGAGAATGTTCTGACCATTGGCTAGATCTGGGTAGGGGTTTAAAGTTTACCGCCTGTATTGTCCTTGGCTGGTGCCTTAGTTTGAGCGGGACCCCCGGGCCCAAATCTGCCTATCATAATGTTCTACTTGTAGGTTTCTAGGACCCTCTGGATCCTTCTACTTTGCCATTCTCCTATGCTTCTCTCATCTAGAGTCCCAATAGGATGTCTTCCCCTCTGTCCCAGTTTCCTGGTAAGTGAAGGCTTTGGTGGGACATGCCCCTTGGGCTAGTATGCAGATATAAGTGATTATATACCATTTAAGCCTTTCTGCTTCTGGGTTAACTCACTCATTATGATCATTTCTAGCTCAATCCATTTATCCACAAATTTCGGGAATTCCTTGTTCTTAATAGCTGAGTAGTATTCTATAGTGTATATGTACCACAGTTTCTTTATCCATTCTGAAAACGACATTTTTACTTCCTTTAATTCTATTATGTCTGTTTCATTCTGACTATAAATATTAGTTTTACTGAAAGAATAAAATAGATAATTGATGAACAAAAATTAGAACAATTATATTACTGACATAGCAAAAATGATATAGAAATGTGGATATAATAATCATTTTGGGCTTTTTGTTTGATTGGTTGGTTTGAGACAGAGTCTTACCATGTGACTCTAGCTGGTTTGGAACTCACTATGTAGACCATACTGGCCTCAAACTCACTTAGATTCACTTGCCTCTACTTCTGTAGTGCTGGGATGAAAGGCAGCACCACCACACCCAGCTATCCTTTTGCTTTTTGTTGGCTTCCACCTCTGGAATGCTGTATTATAGTCATGCTCAACCACACCTGACGTAACAGTTCTGGGAATCAAACACAGGGCTTTTTGCATAGTAGGTAGGTACCAACAAAATGACATCCCAACAACCCTTTCATTATTTTCCTTCCTTTAAAAAGTATTTGCTGAATGACTAGTGTGTGCCACAGAGTCTTGTATATTTTACATATGTGTGTGCACATGTGTCCATGTGCGCATGTGCACACACATGTGTGCACACGTGGACACACACACACCTGCATGAAGTAAAATTGCCCATTGCCTATGGCTTTACCACCGGAAATCACCTGGCCTTCATTTTTTATAAGCTATGTGGGAAATCAAGTTTAAATATAAGTATGTATATAGAAACAGATTAGAGATGAAAACATGTGGACCTATAAATAGATGTATGTGGCTGAAAACTCTACAGTGAACATCTGGGAGCTGACAAAGAAGTCAGCACTGTGACATCCAAGAAGTCAGAAGCTTCCAAGCAAGGGATCCAACAGTGTAAGAGTGAAGGAAAAGAGCCCTTCATGCCTCAGAGCCCAAATGTGGGAGAACCTGGAGTTTGAGGGTTAGAAGCAAGACAAAGATGCTCTGTTCTGGAAGGGAGAACCAGATGGCATCTTACTCCCCCACCTTCCTCTTCTCTTTGGTCCCTTGGCTGATTGAAGCATGGTTCTTTCTCAGTTTGCCAATCCACCTTCCAAGCTTCTTTGAAACATCTTCATAGATGGGTGTTTTACCATTTTCATATCATCAAAGGGACACCTCAAATTAACCATTATAATAAATGAATCGAGATGTTCATGCTTCATAATGAGATATGTATATTCTGTACATGTGTGCACTTTTCACAAATGAATTTAAAGACAGTGTGGTAGCTTGAATGAGAATGGCCCCATAGGCTCAGGTGTTTGAACACTTGGTCCCCAGCTGGTAATGCTGTTTGGGGAGGTGGTACAGCCTTGCTGGAGGAACTAGTCACTAGGGGTGGGTTTGGAGAATTCATAGCCTTGCTCAACTTCAAGTTTGCTCTCTCTACTTACTGCTTATGGTTGAGTGTGTGCTCTGCCAGTTTCCTGTTCCTGCCACTATGTGTGTTGCTTGCTGCCATGCATCCCCAGTGTAATGGACTCTAGTCCCCTTAGAACCAAAACCCAAAATAAACTCTTCCATAAGTTGCTTTTGGTCATCGTATTTTATCACATTTGTTGAAATGTTAATGAATGCAAGAAGTCAATATGGATGACTTCACAGGATGTGGGGAGGACAAATGTCCCATAAATATATAAAAAGAAGCTCAGCATTAGAAGTTACCAGAGAAAGTAAAAGTAAAAGCAAAACCAAAGTATAATAAATACCTCTACACATCTCAGAGAAGGGCTACCAAGACTGACAAAGGCTGAGACCAGCATCACATTTATCTGGAAGTGGAGCAAAGGAAACCTCACACACAGCTGGTGACTTTGTGGGTGGAAATGATAGGCAGCTATCATAGTCACCTTAGAAAACAGTACTATACTAAAGAGATCCATATGCTTTTTAACTTACACTTCTCCTTTCCTAAATAGGTACATGTACACCAATAGGCATATTAAAACATTAATAGAAACATTCATAAGAGCTCTATATAGAACCAATGGCATGATGTTGAATAGCAGTAATATGAAACACTCCACCCTGAGGGAAGGTCTTGAAGGCTTAAGAGGTTCTAAAGGGAGGCCATTAAAACCCAGGGAGTAGACCACTTAGAAGTCTCAGGAACTCCCTGAAACTGGCCAGATGTACAAGGCTCCTCCTTCACCAAGGATACACAAGCAATAAGGACACTGAGGCAAGGAGATTCTCCAACTGCCCAGATGCCAGCAAATCTTGGAGAGACCTTCAGATGTAGAGAGCTGTTGGTGTAGACTTTCAGTAATGTAGCTGCCTTTGATTTGTCCATAATTCTGTATGTAACCGATTACCCATGCTCCCTATCACCCATGTAAAAACTAAGCAGGTGTGGCTATTTGTCTGTAATTCCAGCACTCAGGAGGCAGATGCAAGGGACCCCCAGAGCAAGCAGGCTACTTAGCTAGTCAAATCAGTGAACTCTGGGTTGATACATAAAGTGGACCAAGATGAGTGAGGGCAGATGATGTCGACTTCTGGCCTTCCTGTGTACTAGCACTTGCACACACATGTGAATACGCATACACACATGCACACACACATACATAAAAAGAGAGAAAAAGAAATAAATAGTTCTTTTATGAGTTTATGAATCCTCTTTTTAAAATACCACTTTGCTGCAATGGACTCACAAGTGAAAACGACACACATCCAGGTTAAGGCGGTCACTCAAACGTTTGTCCACTCTCAAGCTGTAGACCATGGAACTTCCACGCAGTTAGAATGGCCACTCTGAAGGCATGGAGTCTCATTTACAGTTTTACACTTTCATTCTCAGTTTCATTTTTATGGACTTATCCACCACACACAAGGAAAAAAAACTATGACAGAGTTGAAACCAGAAACAAGAATGAGTTTCCTATTCTCTTGTGTGTCCTTTGCCTATTCCACTCTTCCTCAACACCTAATCATCCTTGCTTGGTGTCCTTTCTACATGTAACACTGTACCACACATACAGCTGATCACATATAAACATGTATGAAATATAGCCTAGGATCTACATATGAAGGAAGAAAATATACTTTTTGTTTCTTTTGCTTCCGAGTTCTGGCGGCCTCATTTAATATTTTACATCCTAAGCTCATCAGTTTTCCTGAAATTTTTATTTTCTTTATAGCCAAATAATATTCCATGCTGTATGTGGTCCAAAGAGGTCCAAAGAGCACTGAACAACCAGCTTCTCACGTAAATAATCACTTATCAGAGTACTGCTTCTTTTCAAATACTCATTAACAGATGATAGTGAAAAGATCACCACTCACTGAATTTACTGAGACACAAGTTTTAGGCAAATATGCTGTCATTGTTCTTCTGTGAGTGCTCTTCCCCCAAATAGAAGACTGAGTGAAAAGTTGTGTGACAATAAGACTTACACGAATTAACTACAGGCAGCAGGCAGGTTCAGGCAAGCGGTGGAGACGTTGGACAGTGCACACCGGCAGGTGCTCGCATTACTACAGTTGCTCATATGGCAATGGCAGCCTCCCCCTCCTCCACCCCTCCCTCCCTTCCTCCTCTTCCTCCTCCACCCCTGCTTCCCTTCCCCCTCGTCCCTCCCTCCCTCCCTCCCTCCCCTTTCTCGCTCTTATCTTCCTTTCTTCCTCATGCTTCCTCTTTCTCCTTTCCTTCTTCCTCTTTCTTCTCATTCTCCTCCCTTCTTCAGGTTGCTACAAATCAAGTTCCGGGGTGCACAGATTCTAAGCACCACTGAATTACACCCCTGGCCTCTTATTTTATTTTTTTTTTGGAGTTGGGAGTTAAACTCAAGACTTCATTTTTTTTTTTCAAACGACAAGAAAAAAAACCTTGCATCAAATGGCATATTTATTATATTACCATATTTCATTTTAGAGTTTAAAGCATTAAGATTTTTTAATGTTAGAAATGTGTTTATATTTCATCAAAATTTTTAAGAAGGCTATGGGGAAGAGAGGCAAACAGAAGAAGTCCAGGCGCAGAAGTGCATCATTTAAAAAAAGAGGAAACTCTTTGAAATAGAAAAAAAATAAAGGTACTATGCAGACACAATTAGTGGATGCCTTTGTTTATTATTTGACGCAAATAATATTTCATAGCAAAAGTAACAACAGAACAGTTCTTAAATATGTATCAGGAAACAACTGCATTTTAAAAAATAAAAAGCATTTCCCCCCACTCCTAGCCTGTGAAAGAGGCAATTTATACTGAGCCCTATGGAGTGGCACTATTCTAATTTTATACAAACACTCTTTGAAGGGTGATGAATAAACATTCCGATTGAGTGGACTTTATAACAGCATTAGCAGAGCAATAGGTTAAGTCAACATTTGCTCAGTTGGGGCCCTGCTGTTACTGCCTGCACAGTAATGGAGTGCCAGGCCAGCTGCAAAGTCAATAGGTCAAAGCAATTGACCAGTAATGGTGGAGGACAAGCCTGTGCAAGCTGCCCTTTGGCTCTGGGGGCCCAGCTTTAAAAAATTCAAGACCTGTACTCTGAACCTCTTTATTCCTGTGTTGTGCTACAGAGGTGAACCGTGTCATGCCTCTACATTCAACCTGGATGCTGTCACCCAGCAAAGGCAACTTTTGAAAGATTCGTTTTCGGGAGGCAACAATCACCCAAGAGCATTCGAGGGGCATAAGTCATTATCTTGGGGAAGAACACCTTGAAAGGATTAATACAGAGTGGAGTGGCTTCTGTCTAGTGTCCTTCTTAAAATTCTGAGGTCACACTCAGTTGCCCCACGGTAACAGGCTCTTCGACACTGCTTTGGCTAAGAACCAAAGACCCTTCTCTTGTGTCCTGATGGACACTAGAAGCAAGGCAAAAGTCAGACAAGGCAATTTTTTCATTCTAGACATGCCTTCAGCCATGCATACATACATATATCCACCCACCAAGCCATGCATCCATGCATCCATCCATCCATGCATCCATCCATCCATCCATCCATCCTTCAATCCAGTGATCCTCCAGCTCTCTGAGTCAAGATACCTCTACAAATCAATTCTCTAGCTTGGCAGCATATGGAATTACCAGGAAGGCCTTACCTATCAGGCCTTATCCAGATGCCCAGGTGACCCACTAAGCAGTCCAGATGGAGAACGGCTCTGTGCTTCGCTCAATGGCTATAAGTTTGCGGTGGGTGGTCCTAGCTACAGATATCACCACCTCCAACTCTGCCTTACACTCCTACTATAGAGAGCTAAGTAATTTTCTATTTCAACAACTTTAGGATAGAATCCTATTTCCCCTAGAGCAAAAAGTTTTAACTCACAGCTCTTCAATATTGGAAAGCAGAGAAGGGATTCTGTGGTGACTGGAGATATTTAACAACACATCGCAAACAGCACCACTGACCAGTCAGATCACTGGCGGGAGACACACAGCTGATCAGCGGCTTATTAGCTCCATATCAACCTGGCCTTTTCTTTCTCCAGCCCCATCTGACTATAGAATAAAGAGGAGCAGGTGTGGAGAGGGAAGATCAAAAACGCATCTTTTTGAACTCTATAGGGTTGTCTGTGACAGTGTTTCTAGAGAGACTTGACTGAAAAGGGAAAACTAATCCTGAATGTGGCTGGCACCATCCCACCCACTGGGGTGCCCGACTGAATGAAAAGGGAAAGCTGACTTAGTAGCAGTGCTGGGCACTCTGCTTCCTGGCTGCAGGGGCACCGTGACCAGCTGTCTCATGCTCCGGCTTCCACTGCTAAAGCCGCTCTTGCCACACCTCTCCTAGCACGACAAACTTTGCCCTCACAATGTGAACCAAAATAACCCCTTCTTCCTTAAATATTTAAGCCAGGGATTTTGTCATTCCAAAAAGAAAAAAAAAAAACTCACGCATCCTATGAAGACTGTTCTTCCTATAGGGGCAAGGGAAGGAACCCTTTCAATTTAACTCATCCCAGGACCAAGGCAAATTCCTCGGCCACACTTCTCACCTTATTCAATGAAAGCCTAGTGGAAAACAAGCTATGCTCAGAACTCATGACCTTTCGATGAGCTAGCCACCAGCCTACACAGAGACAGCACAGGCTCTGAGCGACGTTTTGTGTCTCACCACTTGCTGCTCCACATATTTCAGACTCAACATCAGTACACGTAAGTGTGCCTAATGCTACCTCTCTTCTAAATATTGGCAGGTTGAAGGGCATCTGGTCCAAGACCGATGGAAATCGGATCCTGAGACCAAGACTTGTGCAGGCTGTTTGCTGGGATGTCAGAACTGTTAAGACTAAGACTGGCGTGACAGGACACAGACTGGACAGAGGAGAAGCCCTACCACACAGTCCATGAAGTTATAGCAGAGATCTCATCCAAGCACGTGTAAGTTCTGAGTCTAGGTCATTCCTTAGGGAGACTGTGATGAGAGTTAAGAGGACTAGGCCTTTGCGCATCGACCAGCCGTTAAATGAAGGGAAGGCGTCACTTTGGCTAACTCAGCTTGTTTGGAACACACGTAGCCTCTAGAGGGTTAGGCTCCAGTGAAGTCTTTGTTGACAACATGAGCAGCACTACAAAGAGTAAATCTGAGCCCAGTTCTTGGTACTGTCCTACATGGCATCCCCCGTTGCTTGTGAAGATAAAAGTCTATTTATCAGCATTTATTGAGCACCCAGTGGATTGAGAGATAGAAGGTAACTAAATTGGCTCCCTGGATTAATACTAAACATAGAGGGCAGGCAAAGCTCAAGGCAGAAGAATCAGCAGTGACTCCTAGGAAGGGTTGTGCAAGAACAAACATTGGGCAAGGAAGCCCTGTGTTGCACATAAGAAAGAGCTGATGTGCCCTGCCTTTCGGTAGGGAAACTGGCCCCGGGCAGAGTTGTGAAATACGCAAGGCTGGGCCATTTCCTCTTTCTTTCAGCACTCAGCCAAGCACCTGACTCTTCAAAGTGCAGTTCTTTTTAGTGATCCCAGGCTGCTCCTGTGGGTGACAGCACAGACAAAACTCGGCCTAGCTCCCAGGCCTTTCCCTTGGATGGAATGACTGCAAGGCAGGACACGTTACCCAGAGATACTGAGGACTCATGCCTCTGATCTACAGCCATGGGGAGACTGCTTCCCACTTCCATGGAAGCCTGCAGTCTCTATGCTGGCTTCTCCCCCTTGTCTGTATCAATATCCTAGACCTGATGTAACGAATTGTCCCCAACTTAGTGGCTTAACAACAGTAATGGATTCTCTCATAGCCTTGGACCCATTCCATGCCCTCTCTTGGCTCCAGCTGTTGCCAGGAATCTTTGGCATCCCTTGGCTTATGGATATAGTTCTGCCTCAGATATAAGATGGCTTTTTCCTAAGTTCATATATCTTCCTTTTTTATTCCTTTTTTATTTTCTTATTCTCTGTGTATGGTATATGTGTGTGTGTATATTTATGGTTTTGTGTGGGGGGTGTAAGTTTGTGTGATGTGCATGAAAAATGTGCGCATGCAGGTGGGTATGGAGGCCAGAGGTTAATGCCAAGTGTCTTCCTTGATCATTATCTTTTTTTTTTTTTTTTTTTTTTTTGAGACAGAGTCTCCCACTAACCTGGACCTCACTGATATGGCTGATCTGACAAGTCTAGTCAGCAGGCTTCAGGGATCCTCTTGCCTGCACTCCCCCACAGACCCCTGCACTGGGGTCACAGGAGAATGCCCCCAGACTTGTTTTTTTATGTGGTGGCTAGAGATCAGAACTGAAGCACTTCACCAACTGAGCCATCTCTCCTTCCCCTTTTCTACTTTTCTTAATCTTCTTACCAATTAACCCCAAACTAATATGACATCATCTTTATTTAGTTAAAACTGCAGAAACTCTATTTCCAAATATGGTCATATTTGCAGGTACTAGGTATCAGGAACCTTTGAAAGCATATTTCAACTCATAATACTGTTGCTAAGGTTACTGAGATGACTGTTGCTAACCATAACTAAAGCTAAGATGCCCAGTGTTGTTAATTAATGTGTCCTGATGAAAGACATCTTGACAATTTCCTTGGATCCTCTCAGCAGAATTCTGTCTTCATCCTTGGAGAGAATATTCAGAGAAAAATGGGAACCACAGGGGAGGCTTTGCAGTTCCTTATGCAAACAGACTCTGAGGATAATTCTGTCACATGTAAGAGGAGAGAGAGGAACTGAGGAGAGACAAAATGAAGTTCCCAACTTCACTATGACAAAATCCACTGATTAATTGCATCGATTAAACAAATTATATTGCTAATGTGCCAACACTTAACTTTGCCCCAGATCTATTATTTTCAGATTATATTTCTCTGGTCTTGTCAGAGGCTGTGCAAAACCTACCCAGCTACTGAATAAGGAAAGGCAAGTATATTCCTGTGGTATCGGGTTAAGGAGGGCTCTGTATAGAAAATGATGTTGCCATCCTTTTTTTGAGGCAACAAGACTTTTCGGGTCACTGTCCTTTTAGTACATCCTCAGACAGCAATGATAATGAGCTACTGTGAAACGCTAGTCACCAGGTGTTAACAGGAATCAACCATTCTGAGGTGCTAGGGACAGCTGAGGGGGAGATGGAAATTACAGAGAAATAGATTTTTCTCTCCTGGGAGAAAAGGAAAAAAACAAACAGCCCCAAAACAAAACAGATTTTTTTTTTTTTTTTTTTTTTTTTTTTTTTTTTTTTTTTGTGAAAGCCCTGTGATAGCCTATGTAATTTTAGGCTGGTTTAACTGCTTTCTAAAAAGGTCTTTGAAAGAAGAAAAGAAAAGGGGGCTGGGGTGGGGGTGGGGCTCTGTTCCAAAGCTAAACAATGGTTGTAGGGACCCCAGGAATGAATCTGTTAACACTAAAAGATCCCACAGATGATAGGATGCTGGCCAGGTGTGATGGGGTTTCATGACGGTCTTGAAAAGGAATGACAGAACAAAACAGGGTCCGTGGGGAGACAGAGCAGCCTGCCAGCTGCGCACTGTTCCTGCTCAGAAACCTCCCACAGGCTAACTAGCCTCACTCCAGCTCTCATTAAATGGAAATACGACTTTCCCTAGGAGCAGTGGCAGCGATGGCTAGAGTGTATGCCTCAATTCTAATACCTGCTCAGAGGCTGGACCAAGGAATTACCGAGTGTCTCCGAACCTAGTTTCATCATTTTTAAGGTGAAGCATCTGCTCTTACAGGGTTTCTGGAGGAAGCAAGTGGGCTAGACTATGTAGAATGTCCTGTTCCCACCATGTGGGAGGTAAACTGCTTTAGAATCAGCCATACCTGTAGCTGTTAAATCTTTTTGCTCCTGTCTACCACCTGGATGTTTGGCTTCACCCAGCACCGCTGGCCGTGGCCTTGTGCAGTTTGAGTAGACTGGTTACATTAAACGAGGAAGGGGGAGGGTCCTCACTAATGGGGGTGCTGGCTCCCTTGTTCTTATAGGCAAGAGCTAAAGCTGTAGCACAGTTTCCAGAAGTAACAACGTGACAAGATCAGAACGACTGAGCTTAACACCAAGCACAAAAGTGAACTCAAACTAAACAAACACAGGAAAGAAGAGAAGAAAAGGCCTTTGACTCCTGGCTGTTCAGAATTCCTCTCCGAGGAGCCTCTGGGTGGTTTTGACGCAGTGTAAAGGGGAACTCAGCTCTCCAACGAGAGACAGAAGGCAGACATCCTCGCACAAGGCGCTGCCTACCAAAATAGTAAGCTCAACTCAGCACTGTTCAGGGATATTTAAGTCCAAAGAAAACAGAAAAGGGGTTATAGATCTGGGTGCTGACATTGGCCTTTGGGGAGTCTTCTCGACTTCTGGTTTGAATTCCCCCAGAAGGCCCATCCTTCTACACAGCCCAACTTGAAGAGTCCTGGACATGGCATGGAAGCTAAGGCCTCCACAACGGGTCAGAATATTTGCAGGCAGATAACCTGACTAAATTCCCTTTTCAGTTCCCGAAAGAAAGCTAATGTTAGCAGACCTTCCTCTGCTGCTGACAGCCTTTTCCCACCCACGCAAAGACACAACAACGGGGAGTGCAAACTGACCTTTGCCCTTCCCATACCCCTGACATGTTTACTTTGGGCCATCGTTCATTCTCCATCTTGGCTATTGGCTGTTTAAAACCCAGCTGTAAGAAGATCCAAACACCAGGCCACCTGTACCAGGCTTCTCCAACCTTTTGGCAGGGCAAAGTGGCCCTATTGTCTACAGAGTTCACACTCCAGAACTAGGCGATCAAGATTCCTCTCCTCCAACAAAAATAACAAATGAAAACAACAACAAAAGCCCTCATGGTGTTTCAGGTTTACAGTGTTGTCTTGGGTGGTATCCATAGCTATCCTCAGCTGCAAGCAGAAGAGTCTTCCTCTAGCATGGGTGTTTTGTTTTAAGTTGTGTAAGTGTGTGTGTGTGTGTGTGTGTGTGTGTGTGTGTGTGTGTGTGGGTACACATGTGAGTGCAGGTATCCATGGAGGCCAGACGGGAGCATCAATTAGATCTTCTAGAGCTACAGTTACAGGCAGTTGTGAGCCACCAGATGAGGATGCTGGGAACCAAAGTAAGACCCTCTGCAAGAGCAATGGTTCTCCAACCCTCTGGGATTTCTGTCTCTGGGCATGGGTACCTTTGAAGCTCTCAGATTACTAAATAGTCAAGAATGAGACCCATTGATTTAAAGACAAAACTGGAGCATAATGGCAAAGTATAGGATGATGAACTCCATCGTATTCGGGTTTAGAGATTGCCATTGGCCAGTTCCCAGAATATTTGGTTTGAGCATCATGTCTGGATTAGTTACCTAGAACTAACATAACAAAATGGCCAGGGCTAGATGGCTTCAGTAACAGAGATTTATTTCTTAAAATTCTGAGGGCCAGAAATTTCAGAATCAAGGAGCCAGAATGGTTGGGTTTAGATGAGAGCTCACTTCCTGGCTTATAGACAGCCATTTTCCTACAATAACCCTCTCTCTTCAGGAGAGAGAGAGAGAGAGAGAGAGAGAGAGAGAGAGAGAGAGAGAGAGAGAGAGAGAGAGAGAGAGAGAGAGAGAGAGAATTGGTGAGCACAGTTTCTCTGATAACCTTAACTACTTCCTTAGAGCCCCAAGTGGGACTAGAGATTCAGCAAATGAATATGTGAATTTTGGGGAGACACAAACATTGATTGGATCAGTAACAATGGTCCTGCCCCTGAGAGAAACCCCAGCAGTTAAAGTTCACATGAGTGCTACATGTCCTTGCCCCTGCCTTGAGTTCATAGAGGCACATTGGCAGTTCCTTGGGAGCTTGTTAGAAGGTTGGGCCCCTGGCAGGGCCCTGCTCCCTCACAGAATCTTCTGGTTTCAGTAAGACCTCCCCCCACCCCCGCCACACACACAGGGCTGGTATGTGCTCAGTGCAGGAGAAACATTGCAATAGACCTTCCCCAAGCCCTATCAGGTTTCCTGTCTCTAGAATTATTAGCAAATTAATTCACAGACTAGTCCTGAATCTCAAAGAAAAGCCCCCGTTTTCTCATGGGGAATAAATCTCCTGGCCTTTGGCTTTCAGGGCGCAAGATGAAAGTTCCTAACAGACTATGTCTCCACCAGGAAACCTTCATTTTTGAGTCCTCCCCCCCGCACCCCTCCCACTCACTTCCCTGTTCTTTATCCTTCAAAGATTTACCTCATGAAACAAAGTAAAGATTAACTTTGGGCCAGCTACAGTAAGCACTGTGATAAGTCTTATCTGACACAGCAGGCCAGTCCGGCAGGTTGAGCAAGAGACTGAGGCCTTAGGGCTCCAGCACAGCTGGGAAGGTGTAAAAAGGTGAGGGTGGGACAGCTACAGCTACGGAGAAACAGCTCCCTTGGTCCAGAACCAGACCATGGCAAAGGGAGCAAAGGGAACAGCTGGTCCTGGCTAGCTGAGGCTTTTGAAATGAGGGCTGAAGTTAATAGGAGAACAGGGCTGAAGAGTTTATATCGGCCTTGTCACAAGATTCCCCGGGAAAGGTGCCAAGCAGATTGAATTTTTTTAGCAATTAATATCTTTTTGTCAACAATAAGAGATGGGAGAATCCTAGATGGTTAGCATTAATGTCATTTGCGGGTTATCAAGAATGACCGACTGCCCAAACCCCTCCATCGTGTATGCGTGTGTGAGTGTGAGCATGTGTGCATGTATATGTTTCTGTTAGTGCTGTTGAAAAGCCTTTTTCTTCTTCCCTGAGAATTTTCAAGCATGGTGAAGAATGAGGACACCATTAAGGTGACAAAACTGTCCTGTGATGGGACAAGGGATGGGAGCATCTCATATCTCGTAAAGGAAGGTCTGTGTGGGATACAGGGAGGCAAGATGGCCCCAGCAACAAAAGTAACCTCTCCTAGAATGCTGCCCGCAGTCCCCTGACTCCATCAGCTTCTGTTCTTGGGCTTTCATGGAACCTTGACCTGAACAGTCAACGTCAGCATTTTCTGAGGGCCCCATCCCAGCCTGGGTTTGCTCCTGGTTTAGCCTACCCAGATTTCTACAATGTTTGGCCAATTTTGCTCCCCGCCTCCACATCCAAAAGAATTTTGATCACACCCAATTAGGGACAATTCTTGTAGATTCAAATGACTGGGCTTACCCTACCTTACCAGAAAATGCTATTTTTATAAATCATTTTTGTTATTTTGAAACAGGGTCTCATATAGTCCAGGCTAGCCTCCAACTCTCTGTGTAGAGACACAGACACACACGGGCCTTGAACTCCTGGTTCTCAACAAAGGAAGCCAAAGAGACATTTTACAATAGATTTAAAAAGAGGCAGCTTTAAGGCAGGAGCAGAGTCACTATAGCAACTGTAGCCCCTTGTTAGTCTGCTACCTCCTGGAGATAGTGTAGAGACACAACCAGATGCCTGAGATCCTGGCTAGAGTGTTGTAATGAGAGGCTTCCAACCAGAATTGAACACAGTGAGGTGGACCAGGATTCCAGGTTGCCCTGTTCTCTATAGCTCCTTATCTTGCCAGCTGACCCACTATCCTGAAGTCATTGGACTCGAACACCAGAGGCCCACAAGAACCAAAAGCCAAGACCCCAGAACAAATCCCTTAGCTTGTGTCACCCTGATGGTTCTGTTTCTCAGTTTGAATCTCAGCTGATAGGAATTAGAGCCAGGAGAACAGAGAAGTTGCAAAGGTATCGATGAATTTTTTGTGAACTTTAAGAAGCCAGGGTCGGGTGGTGGAGGTGCACTTCTTTAATTCCAGCACTCAGGAGGCAGAGACAAAGGAATCTCTGAGTTCAAGGCTAGCCTGGAATACAGAGCTAGTTCCGAAACATGGACATCTAGGACTACACAGAAATATCCTATCTTGAACCCCGACCCCTGTTGGAAGGACCCTGCTGTTTGAGGCTGCAATGCCTCGATCCGGGATAGCCATTCTGAACTCACCGTTAAGTGTAGGACTCCTTCTCCCCAGCAGGGCCTACAGCTCTCTGCCTGACTCCTTCTGAAGAGTGTCTTTAGACATAGATGCCTCTAACTACATTTGATGTATGGCCCTTGACACAGCATCCTGCTAGCTCTCTGCTCCCTGTGCCTATAGGACAATTAGGTTCTGTGTTCCCACTCATATGATAGGAGCGTGCTGCCAAATGCAAAACAAGCATCCTTAAAGTGCCTGGGTCCAACCAATTGTGAACACCTATCCTGGAAGCCCCACCCACTCCCTCAGGGCTATATAGCCTTTGTTCTCACTGATTAAAGTTGGACTAGTTCCTGGGGTGGTTCCCGAAGTGTTTGATCCCCATCGTGCTTACGACCTTCCAAGCCCTGCATCTCATCTTCTGCTTCTCTTGCCTCAGTGAGGTAGTGGCTGCCAGCCCCCCCAGGGAAGAGGAGAAACACACACACACACACACACACACACACACACACACACAAAGTTAAACCAGGCCTGGAAAGATGGCTCAGCCCCTAAGACCTTAAGAGTATATACTGCACTTACAGAAGACCCAAGCCTGGCTCCCAGCACCCCCACATCTGGCGGCTCACAACCACCTGTAACTCTAGTTCTAGGGGATCCAACACCTCCGGGCTCTGCAGACATCTGCACTATGTGTACTTATCCATGCAGAAATACACAGAAAACTCATGGGTTTTGAACGTGTCACCCTTCAGAAGGATCTAGTGGTTTCAGAGTTGGTTAATATTGTCATCTGTTCACTCAATAACCATCTGAAGCTCTTATTTACCTATAGATTTAAAAAAAAAAAATGTGTAGCAGCCAAACATGGTTGCTCCTGCCTGCAATCTCAGAATTGAGGAGGCCAAAGCTGAAAGGCTGGAGTTTGGGGCTAGCCTTGGCTACATGGTGAGTACTTCATTTTCTTGGTGTTTTATTTGCTTCCTTGTTTGTTTGTTTTTGAGATAGAATCTCATATAGTCCATGCACAAATAGCATTCACTGTGAAAAGTTGCCTACTTAGAAACAGTACTTCTAATAGTGGTATTTAGTGAGAACTCTAAATTGCATTAAATCACAAGTCAAACCTGGGCATATAAGGCCTTATTCTTTTCCCAGATATTTTCTGGCTACGTCACAAACAAAACTTGTTTACAATGAAAACATCCTAACTTCCCGAACTACTGTGATCTAGGATGTTGCCTTATAGACTATAACCCTATCCAAGAAAGACTAGGGGAAACACTCTGTCATCTCATTTGAATTCCTTAGCAAGCCTTAAGAGGTAACTCCGAATCCTAGAAAACCCTACATATGGCTGCTGTGAAGAAGACAGTTAAGTTCAAGCCACCTTTGAGAAGTCCACACCATGCTCTTGTGTGTGGCTTATTTGTTCCAATACCTCTCTTTCCATTAACCTGTACACTTAAATCTGTTTTTGTTGTTTGTTTCTTTGTTTGTTTGTTTAAATAAACTTGAACTCTGTTCATACAGCTCATCCTGAACTCTTCTCTACATCGAAATTGGGGATCCAGCTTTACATGAACAGAACAGAGGCCCTAAGTGAGAAGAGACCTCAGGCTGCTGGCAGCTGGGCTGGGCTGCATCTCCCACCATACTTCTGCTGGCTCTGGAAACATTGCCTCTGGGTAACCTAACTGTAAGATTCTGGTAAGCACATGGAAAAGTCAGCCCCCCCCCCCCCCCCTTTTCTTCTTTTTCTGTGACTCGGTTCTGAAAACTGAAGACATTAAGGAAGACCTACAGGAGGCCATGGGTTCTGACTCGGTGCCTGCCCTGGGTTCTAGAGTGGAGTTTAGGGTGTGATTGCTGGCAGGGGCTTCCGAAGCTAAGCAGCTGATTAATCTGTAAACAGCTAACCAGGTAACTGTAATCAGTTGACTGGTGGATGGACTAAGCTGTAGCCAGCCCACTGTTCTCTAGCTCGTCCCACCTCCCTTGCCCTATCAGTGCTGTCTGCTCGTTGCTGGCTGTAATTTCTGGAATCTTCTTTGGGCCCTGCTTCCTTTGCTGGCTGTTTCTATTTTGCTTTATCCAATGAACTACTAGATTTCATTGCTCTAAGAAACTTTCCCTTTAGCCGAGTGAAGGACAGCAGAGGGCATATCTCTGAGCTCCCTGGATATAAAAAGAATCATCTCTGCCTCTCAGTAACTCCTGATCTCAAAGATCTCAGTTCCTGAAACTTAAATAACCTCCTGGAGGTTAGAGGTCAACAGGCCATCTTTGTTTTTGCTTCTTTTGGCACAAACTGCTGCCAAGCATCTTGTTATCACCGCCTTCCTCCTCCAGCCTCCAGCCTTAGCTGTTTAACTATAGGAAGCTGAGGATATCCAGCCTCAATTCAATATAATAAACACTCCATCCCATAGTATCATAGGTTTCTCCTGGGAACTCTAACCTGATATCTCATTAAGTCTTGATGGTATATAATTTTTTTTCCTGGAAGTTTTAAGCTAAACAAATACAGAAACAACAGGTAAAGACGAGAAAGGTTCACCCCAGCAAACAATGCCAGAGCACACGCTTTAATTATAGAGGAGCAGACCATTTGCCTTCGTTGCTTCGTATGGTTATTTTGTTCTGTGGGAAGTGGCTTTTGAGTTTGTGTCCCAGGTGAGTCAGGGTCTTTTTTATTCCCTGAGAGTTCCTAGGAAGGGGGAAGTGAGATTTTCTGCTACTGAGGAAACTAGAAGAAAAAAGCCAACAATTTGATGTCTGTGTGTATATATTGAGAGAGGGAAAGAGAGAAAGAGAGCAAGGGGGCAGGGGGAACATCCAACCCAGTGCACAAAAAGACAAGTAATGGTGAAAGAGGAAGAGAGATTTAATCAACAGAAGAGCACACAAATGGGTTGAATGACCCGAGTTCATCTTTGATCAGTATATTATACACTTTGGATTTAAATACAGGAAGAACTGGGGTGTAGGGCAAGAGGTAGGTGTAACTAAGGAGTCCTGATCAGGGGCTAGAAAGATGACTTAGCAGTCAAGAGCGCTCACCTACCTACCTACCTACCTACTTAGTTAGGGTTTCTATTGCTATAATAAAAACACCATGACCAATAAGCAAGTTGGGGAGGAAAGGGTTTATTCAGCTTACACTTCCAGATCATAATCTATCACTGGAGGAATTCAGGAGAGAAACTCAAGCAGAACTGGGACAGGGAGGCAGGAGCTGATGCTGAGGCCATGGTGGAGTGTTGCTTACTGGCTTGCTCCCCATGGCTTGCTCAGCTTGGGCTGGGCCTTCTCACATTCATCACTAACTGAGAAGATGCCTTACAACTGGGTCTCATGGAGGCATTTCCTCAACTGAGGCTCCTTCCTCTCTTGTATCAGGTCAACACACAAAACCAACCAGCACATGTACGTACCTACCTACCTTCCTGCTTACCTACTCACTCGCAAACTGGCTTATCTACTTACTGGTCTTGCAGAAGACCCAACTCGGCTCTCAGTACCCACATCAGGTGACCCTCTGGCTTCCAAGGGCACCTGCATGCATATGGTGCACATAAACTCATACAGGTGTATATACATAAATACTTTGGTTTTTTGTTTGTTTGTTTGTTTGTTTGTTTGGGAACTCTTGCTTCAGGCTGTAATAGATAATTGCCCTCATCTAGGAAGTGACCTTGGCTCTTCCTGGAATAGAGGTGAAGGTAAGTCTAGTATACCAGGGAAGTTTCAGCCTTCGGGGATGGAGAGGTAACAGGACACTGTAAAGATCTGACAGCAAGATGCCGACTCAATTACTCTTATCTTTGAGTCTTCAGCCTTGAAGGGATATCACCAGTTTCTAAAGAGCCACTCCTTGAATGATAAAGATTCCTACCTGGGGGCTGGAGAGATGACTCAGTGGTTAAGAGCCCACACTGCTCTTACAGGGTTCATGAGTTTGATTCCCTGCACCCTCACTGGGCAGCTGAGACTCGCTGGGGGAGGGCATCTAATACTTCTGTCTTGTGGGCCACCTGCAATCACATAGACCTAAACATGATTAAAAGTAATAAAAGAACAAAATAAAATAAAATATTCCTATCTGTAGAGGTAAGCAGGTGACCTAAAGTAAAGGAGGCAGATGCAAAATTGGAGGCAGAGAGGCCAGGCTGGGTCGTATTTCACTTGGTGGCCCAACGGGGCGGGGGGGGGGAGGGGTGCGGGGAACAAACCAGTGCTTTTTAATAAAAAATTAGTAACTGCCTGATGATCTCCTTGACCCCCGGCCTATTTTCAGAATTTATGGCTTATTAGAATCACCTAGATTTGTTAAGACCAAACAAAAAAACTAAAACAAAACAGAATCATTCAGTGCTAGGCTGATCATTATTTTCCAATTCTATGGTCCAGGGTGATGCCTGGGGGTTTAGATTTTGAACACATTCTCAAGCAGTGATGGGTCAGGACTGGGCTGTCAGATCCAGTACCAGGCAGCCAGATGCCCCGCTCTCCTTTAAAGTCTCCACCAGTAGTTTTCAGAAAGAAAACAGAGAGTCAGGTGTAATTCAACTTGACCTCAGCCAGGGCACCTGGGATTTGGGGCATCTCCAAGGTGAATTCTGAGGACTGAGAGGCACAGATATCCAGAAGTTTCCCCCGTTACGTGTGCTCTTCCCGCACGCCAGCATGGCAGCTGGGGGAGCATGGATGGGTGTAAGCAAGAGGCGTTATGGAGCATCTCTGGATGCAAACAAATCATTGGAAAAGCAAACTGGGACATAAAGAGAGAACATTGGGCCTGCCTGGTATTTTCCTGGTGCTGAGGATGCATGGGGACTCCTGCTCATGGTGACCCAGTTTGCAATGCCAGGCTCCTGGGCAAAATCTCTCCCCCAGAGCTCTCTTCAATTATAAAACAATCAACTCAGTATTCTCTCCCGACTTCAGCAGAGGGGCTCAGTGCTCCTGTGTGGATTACAATCCAGTGGAGAGGTACGGTGGCTCCGTTGGGACCCTCGGGAGGTGGGGAAGGCAACACTTGCCTTACAAGGTCTCATTTGTAAAAAGTTCTTCATCATTCCCTTCACTGTTATCAAATCTTTTCTAGAACAATGGGATTTGCTCAAGCCTGGCCTTCTTTAACCTCAATGGGTGGGTGAACAATTCCTTTGGGTCTTCAATGGTAACAATGCTAACAAACATAATCTCTAGGACACTCACAAAGAGAACCTGTTCCCACCCCTGAGTGACTTACTTCTCAGCTCTCAGGGTACTGGGCCTCTGAACTTTAAAACCTGGCCTGTGGGGTTTAGAGAGGTCAGCCCGTGTGGAGAATTGGCAGTTTTCAATTGAATAAAGTTGTATATAGTACAGTGTGCTGGTCTGTTTCTAGAGATCTGGTAACTTCTGTGTCTGTATAAGGGTGTGTGTGTATGTGTGCACGCGCACATGCCCCTTTTGGCACATGTGATTTCAAGATCATTTTCATAGGATCATTGAAATAATTGTGACATTTCAACACCGTGTCTTCAGAAATCATATCAAATGTGATCATGTGTAAATGCCTAGCCTTTGTAGAGTGTGGCACATGCATGTGCACTTGGCCTGACCTCCTGAACACGTCCTAAGCAACCTCAGTGGTGTAGGTGGTTGTTCTGATGTATAAGGAGAGTAGTGGCTATCATCCTATCTTCATAAAAAGGAAAAGCCTTTGTCGCTTCCATGCAGACTTAGAAAGCATTTCTTCTAGTTAGGTTAGAAATAAATAGATCTTCAGCCACGCCCGCAACATGGTGGGTGATGGGAGCTCCGGGTAGAGCCCTGTTGGTAGAATGCCTGATAAGAATGAGTTCCATCCCTACTACCCTGGGATGTCTGTGCACACCCGAAATCATAGCATTTGGGAGCTGAAGGGAGGAGAACTGGAAGTTCAAGGTCATCTTTGGCTACACAGAATTGGGGGCTGGCCTGGGATATTTGAGAGCCTCTCTCTAGAGATAATTCCATAAATCTTCTTTCCTAGTCTCAATTGTCATGGGAGCTTCTAGAAGGCCTCATCTTGGGCAACTTTTCTTCAATGTCAGAAATATTTCATTGCTGGAAGACGTAGGACACTGCCTCATTGCTCTGTGTCATGTCATTGTGTCTAGAGGGAACTACAGCGAGCAGAACCCAGACCATCCATGTTCCCAACCCCAAGCCAGGCAAGCAAAGCTTCTACCCTAACATCATCTTTCACTACAAAATAGTTCCAGTAGATTTCCCAGGGAGGGCAGCCAGGGACAGGCAGAGTTCAGAAAAGTGGGCTCCACCCTCAGAGATGAATTCTCAAAGGCCCAAAGAACAGCTGGCCAACTGGTGAATAAGAAGGTCAAATAATTAAGAGTGTCTGGATTATATAGAAAAAAAAAAATAAACACTTCTACAGAGGAAAATTAATAATAATTGAATTTAATTATTGGCTACCTAAGTGCAAAAAGCTTACCTAAAGAACAGTTGCAGGTCAATGTGGTGGCATATGTCTGTAATGCCAGCAAGGGCAGGAAGAGCTTGAGTTTGATGTCACCTTGGAGTAAATAGTGAGACTCTGTCTCAAAAAAAAGCCAGAGGGAACTTATAGGAGGCCGCTTAACCTCTTTGAGTCTCTCATATTTTCACACAGAGCAAGAGGTCTCAAGATGGCTGAAGTCAACTCAGGTTTGAGCTGAACAAGAAGAGTGCTGTGGTCCTGGTGACTTAGACCATGAGCGCTGAGTTGGATTTTCATCCCACCACTTTCCAGCTCAGTCAGAGCTCCCAGGCAGACCACGTAGCCTGCTGCTCGGTCTCCTGTAGGGAATAGGAATGACTGCACCCATTATGTTGTGTTGTTGAGGTAATTAAATAAGAGATTCTCTGGAAGTTTCCTGTGACAGGCTCTGTACTTAGCAGTGGTGACATATTAGTGTTAATGATTATAATTATTGTGATTTGTCCCTTCCAGAAAGATTTAAGTGGATGAACAATGACGAAAACCTTGAAAACAGTGGGGGGGGGGGGGGAGGGAGAAAATTACAACCCGTTTTTGTCCTTTTAAAGATTTTATTTTTAAACCATATGCATATGTAGGCGGGTTGGTGCATGTGAGTGCAATACCTATGAAGGCCAGAAGAGGGCCTCAGATCTCTTGGGACTAGAATTACTGGAGGTTGCAGGTTGCCTCACATAGCACTCAGCTCTCCGCAAGAGCCATTGCTCCAGCTCCAAAATCAGCTTTTGGATCAAGGAGCTGACCAAAAAAAAAAAAAAAAAATGTGCCTCCTGAGTTCCCTCAGCAATCCCTGTGAGGAAGTATTTGTAGAGCATACTCTGGGTCTCATTCTCTCTTCTGGCTTCTCTATCTCCACTATGCCCTCAGTTCATCTAAAATAGTCCCTGCTACAAAGAAAGCTGCCAGTGAAAATGAGCTGCTGTGACGGTGGTGGTAATGGCTACTTTGAATACTATCCCTTGTCTAGTTAAGACAGTAAAGAAAAAATTATAGATACAGTGAAAGTGCTTCGAAAACTAGAAAACATTTTACACAGCTAAGTGTTCTTCTAGCCAGTAGAAATAATGGATAAGAAGTATTTGAAGTATTTGAACCAGGCGTGGCGGCACATGCCGGTAAGGTAATCCCAGCACTTGGGAGGCGGAGTCAGGAGATTAAGGCCTTAAAGGTCTTCCTAAGCAATGTGAAGGGTTTCAGGGCTGGATTGGAATACATGGCACCCTATCTCAAAAACAAAACAAAAAACAAAAGAAAGGGAATAAGAAAGGAAGGAAGGAGGGAGGAAGGAAGGAGGGAGGAAGGGAGGAGATAAATACTAGTAGAAATGAATAACTAAAGCAGAAACCACATTGGATTCTGTGCAGAAGGAACTAGGTGATCATCTCTCCTTCACCTGACCTGGCTCTAACGCATGCTGCACTCTGGCAAGACTGATGAGCAGCAGCTCTCTGCCTGGCTGAAGGAGTGCAACCTGCTTGGCAATTGTGAAGTCTGTCAAACTCCTGTGAGTTGACTATAGCAATGTTCGGTGAGCCAGACAGTGGCTCCATCTTAACAGACTACTGAAATATTTGAAAAGGAGACAAATGATACCTGAAAGGTGCAGGGATTTGCTCCTGTCCCTTCAGTCCGCCAAACACAAGACCTAGAAGCAGAGATCCGCACACACCAACTGCACCCTCCCCCAGCGGCGGTGGCGGCACCGACGCAACCTCAGTGTTGCACAAGCAGACACTTGACATAGTGCCAGACACCATGCAGGCAGCTCCTTAATCTGAGTAATGAGAGTGGGTTTATTGGGAGCCTTTAATTACCAGTCTAATGTACAAACACATTTCTCCCCAGAGACGTTCACACAAGCACAGGCATTGTTCCGAGAGGAAAGCGAGCTGCTGCTGCTTCCTGGCAGAGAAGACATGGATCCAGGGTGATATTTATGTAGGTTGGTGAACCCCAGCCTGCTCCTGCCTGAGTACACTCCCATTCTCGCTCCCACCAAGAAGCCACAGCTGAGTTTCTGACACAGTCTAGGAGGGTAGCAGCTGCCTCATTTCACCTTCCGCTGCCTTTAATGATGGAAATAACCCAGACACTTGACATGGTGCTAGGAGATTCGCAAAGCAAGATAGACCTATAAGATGACTCAGAGGATAAAGGTGCCTGTCACCCACCCTGATGACCTAATTCAATCCCTGGGACCCACATGGGGAGACTACCTCCTCCAAGTTGTCCTCTGACCTAAACTTGCACATATGTGTGCATGTGCACACACACATAATATATATATTCACACACACACATATACGTATATATACACATATGTATACATTAATAAAAACTGTTTACAAAGCAAAATGAGTAAGGGTTCATCATGTTGTGGGCCACCGAGCTTAATATGGAAAGTGAAGATAGTCCAGCGTTTTGGAGCGCAGAGCCGCTCACCTTGACATCAACAGGAAGGGGCAGAATCACCACGTTAGAGGCGGCTAACATGTACTAGGTACCATTTGCAGCCCCTGTCCTGAGCGAGCCTTCCCCCTGAAACTTCCTTTAACCTCACAAAGCCCCACAGGATGGGACCCGTTGATCCTCACTCCCATCTCACAGTGATTCCCCTTCCTTACTCACAGCATGCGTGCAGCAGCTGGATTCCGACCCTTGGGCAGGCTCTGCCCAGGTGCTCTGCTGTTTATAGCTTCTTGCTATTTACCTAGAGCTGACAAACTTTTGCATGGCCAGTTGAGTGGACATGACGTCGGGACACAGTCCCGGAAAGAAGTGGCATGAGGAGATTTTACCATGTGAGGAAACTCCAAGTAAACAAGACCAAGACGAGAGAGCCTTGTAATCTCCTCTGTTCCTCAGTACCGTGGCTTGTTCTTGGGATGCGCTCTCGTGCCCCTCCCAGGTGTAGCAGAGAGGAGTGAGTTCACTTCTGAATATTATTTACAGCTGGCTATTGTTACTTGTTTACATGGCCGCTATGGAAAACCATGTTTTTGCCACATGCAGCTTGTCTTTGTGATTGAATACCTTTGTCAAGTGGCTCTTCTTAACCCCCAGAGTATAAATTGTCTGAGAGTCCCATGGAGGGCAGGATGGCCAAGCTCTGGGTGTCATGAAGGGACATCAGAGCAAGGCCCCTCCAGGGCTGCCACATAAGGTTAACTAGTCTTAACGCAAGACTTGAACTGGGCATTCAGGTCCATAAAACCCCTGCCTCAGTTTCTCCATGTACCAAGGAGATTAGGAAACAGGAGCTTTCCTTTCATCAGGGCTCCAGCACAGGATCACAGTGTTATTTCTCTGTCGTCGATCTTTTGCTGTTTCTAACATCATGTCCTTATCATATGGTATTAATGCCAAGTGTTTACTTCACTAGTTGGCGGCATGAACCTGGGCAAGTTGGGCCTAAAAGTGAGGCAGACTAAAGTTTCATACAATAGCCAACTTTATTCAGTGACCTCTAGCAGTTAGCCACTCTTTGCCCTGGCATCCCCCTTTCAGCCCAGCATTCCTCCCAGCTCTGCTGCCCTTCCTTTCCTTTCTCAAGCAAGTCATTCCTTCATCCCAATCTGAGCCAACACCAACACACACTCCAGATGCACCCCTGCTCCAGGTGAAGTCTCTGCACAAGCAGTGACGTTTTGGCTTTTGTTCTCAGAGGACTAAGCTGGGGAGTCTCCCTTCGTGGGAAAAGAGCTCATCTCTGAAATCAAGGACTTAGGTACTCACTGCCTAACTGGTCACAGCATTTAGCTCAGCTGTCTTGCACACCCAGCCTCTCCCCTTTGGTCCAGTGTCTCCCGTATTGTTTCCGGTATGCCCGTCCTTTGACCTGCCTGCTTTCCATCTCTTTGATTTCCTTCTCTCTATTTGGCCTAATGAGAGCTCACGGTTTCTCCATCAAGGGCTGCAACTGACAACGCTGAGGGTAATTATTTGTAATGAGATTCCTTTCTAAACACTGCAGGCCACTTGACATCCCTGACCCAAATAGTGTGCCCTATCACTGTGACAACCAAAAGCAGCCTTACCTGCTTCCAAACATCACAGCCATAGAGAACACTTTCACATGCCCGTTGTCCCTCCATCATAATATGCTGAACATAACCCAAGCCTGATGACTGGAGCTGACCGCTCTGCCAGTGAACAGGTGCGAAGTCTTGCTGTCACCAGTCTTAGGACAAAAGGCTAGACTCCAGTAATATGCTGAACATAACCCAAGCCTGATGACTGGAGCTGACCGCTCTGCCAGTGAACAGGTGCGAAGTCTTGCTGTCACCAGTCTTAGGACAAAAGGCTAGACTCCAGTGGTTCTAATGGTTACCCTTGGCCACCTATGCTGATGATCAATTAAAGAGATAAGTGAGAGAGAGACGTGGAGATTTAATCAATCCATTGGGAGGAACAGATAAGAGGGTTCAGAGGGTTCAGGGGACTGACATGAGTTTTAGGTTTAAACTAAGGAAGAACTGGGACAGAGGACAAGAGCTGTGCCTAATAAAGCAGTCCTGACAAGATAGTCTGATAATCACTGTCTCAGCACCGAGGGAGTCCTTTTTTACTGCCTGTGCCGAGCTAGCTCCGCTAAGATAATTATTCATGCTTCAAGGTAAAGCTTGCCTTCATAGACAGTCGCCCTCTTCTCAGCAGTGGTCTGTCCTACAAGGCTCTGCTGTTCCTTCCCTCCAGGGTGACTTCACATTTAGGACAATGGCTTAGCTCTGTGCTTCCAGCCTTGAAGGAGGATGGCATAGACTAAGCAGGCACACTTGCCCCCCAAAATGATGAAAATTGCCTCCGCAGAGTGACACAGGAGTCTAAGGCAAAGCAATGGAAACAGACACCAAGTGAAGAAAAGAGTGCCAGCTTCCACCCTGCTTCCTAACTATCCTGTGGGCCGCACTGAGGAGATGGAGACGTGAAGAACTAGCTCTCTCTGAGAGCCTGCTCTACTGCCGGGAGTGATTTCACAGTCCAGCAGACTGCTGCTGCTGCTGTCAAGTGCTGGCCACTCGTCCCAAGCTGATTGCCAACACGGATGGCCATCTCATGGGTTTGTTCTCCCAGGCCCCAGTAAAACCGTGCAAACCTTTCATTTCTCTCTCCTCTCTCCGGCCTCCTAGCTTCATGTTACCCTCACTCAAACATATGCTTCTTTCTCCCACACGAACAAGCTCATTGTTTAGATAAAATGTGTAGCACCGCTTCATCGGCACCTTATCAATAGTGCTTCATCCTGGGCTCGGCTCAGCTTGCCTACGGCTTTAAAAATAGCACGGCCCTCCTTTAATCCAACATCACCTCCAAGGATGGCCAAATCTCTTTGGTTGCCTTCCCTCATGGTCTCTATTCATTATCTCTTACACTGATGTGTGTGTGTGTGTGTGTGTGTGTGTGTGTGTGTGTGTGTGTATGTGTGTGTGTGTATATATATATATATATATATATATATATATATATATATATATATATTATAATTTTAGCCCTGCTGTCACCACTGAATCAAAACAGCTCTTTCCTAGGACAACTAAAACAAGATCCTGTGCTCGGCTTGCCTGAGCTCTTAGAAACATTTGCTAAACTGACATATTCTTAGAGAACCACAAGCAACCAATAGTTTCTGTGATAGAAACATCCCCCATTTTACCGCCTACATTTGACCATCTTTCTGTCATGAGCACACTACCTTTCTGACTATCACTTCTGAAGAGATTTCTCAGTGGTTAGAGCATTTGTTGTTCTTGTAGAAGACCCATGGTTAGTCCTAGCACTGACATGATGCCTCACAGCCACCTATAACTCCAGGGGACCCGACACCTTCTTCTGACCTCTAAGGGGACCAAGCATACATGCACACAGTGTACATAAGTACACGTAAGCAAAATAAATGCTCATACACTTAATATATAATATAATAAAGATTTGTTTAAATTAAAAATATATAACAGATAATTGTTTAAATTTTAAAAAACATCTATATCCAAAGCTTTTGTCCCAGGCCCTCTTTTTCTCACCCTTCAAATCCATCCTCAACTATAACTCCGGGGATGACCACAACTTTAAGAGTCTATGTGCTAACAACTCACCAATTGACAGTCCAGTCCTCTTTCCCAAATCAGATCCCTTTATCATTCTTGGGTTTGCATTGGTCTATAGTAGGTTCTACGAAACTCAAATTTGCCTGTCTATTGAGTTTGAGTTACCAATAGAACAGACCACTGTAGGCATTTTTTTTTTTTTAACATGAAGTGACTTCTGGTGGGGGACAGGGAGGCTCATGTTTAAAACTGGTTGGAAAGAATAGAGAAATCTGTCATCCTTTGAAACTTTTAATCTACATCCCCAGACTTCACTGCTCCAGTACATCTCGAGCCCTTAGATCTGTGTATTGTTGTACTGGCTTTCCATGTTTCTGCGTTTATTGGAAAGACTTGATAAACTCCAAACGTATCCTTGGAATTAGATTCAAAATATGCCTGGATGAATAAACAGACTGAACAGGCCAAAGAATAAAACAGTAACTTTATTTCAGACATTCTCCTTCTTACTTGTCATCAGCACAGCACAGAGAGGGTGTGTGCAGCATTACACTGACCCCCACAATAGATGGTGGACAGACCCTGACACTCCTGGAGGGAGGGGTACTGGCAGGCCTCATGGTACTCACCAGCCTCCCAATTGTTTCTTTCTGTTGTCTCTTGGGCTTTTTGGTTGGATGTTATTCCGTGAGGAGGCACCTATGGGAAGGATGCCAAAGAAACCTGCAGCTTTAGTGCTGTGCTTTGAATGTGAAATGCCCCCCCCCCCCACACACACACTTAGTCCCTGGCTGGTGATGCTGTTTTGGAAGGTTGTCCCATCCTTAGGAGATGGACTTGACTGGAGGAAGCCGGTTACTGAGGAAGAGCCTTGAACTGGCATAGCCTGCTTCACTTCCTGCCCACTCTCCGGCTGCTGACTCTGTGCACAATGAGACGCCCTGCCTCCAGTCCTTGCCAAACGGACATATCCACCCTGAAGCTGCTTCTCATCGGGTATTTTGTCACAGCAACAAGAAAAGTACTATAGTCATTTACTCTCCTGATGTCTCTTTCTGTGCAGCAGCTGCTTGGCTGGCGAAGAGGGATGCTGCTCACTGTAAGAGCAGACATTTGGCTTCAGTGATAGAGTACTTCCCCAAAATTTGCAGGGATCTAAAATTGATGCTAAGGACTGAAAAGAAGGAGGTAGAGGGGGAGGGGAAGAAGGAAGGATGGAAGGATGGAAGGAAGGAAGGAAGGAAGGAAGGAAGGAAGGAAGGAAGGACAAAGAAGAGGGAGGATTTGGCCTCCAATGACTTCCTCTCTCCACTTCTTATGGCAAGAAGCCTGTGCTAGAAATGCAGATGTGCCTGCATTTTGTTTCTGTCCTTCCTGTGTTAATGGCTTTTCTATAGCTGTGTTCAAATACATGACAGAAGCAAAAGGAATCTGTTTCCGATGCATGGTTTTGGAGCATTCAGCCCGTGGTTGTTTGGTCTGTATATGTGGCCATGGTAGCATATGGAAGAAGAGACTGCTTACCTTGTGGAACAAGACCCTTTGGTTTGCATCCCAGTCATACCATTTGGCAGTGAAGTAACCATAATAGAATTAACTGGCTGGGCTTATTGGTTTGTATTGTTGATGAATGGGGTGGTGATATGACCTCTGTGCAGAGTCGCTGTAAGTACCCAAGGATTACATACATACAAACAATACACCCCAGGTAAGAGCATGTGTAAGCACTAGTGTAGTTCGTGCAACAGTACTGGGCAAGTACAGTGAAGGGGCTGATGAACACAGGATGCTGGTGTTTCACAGAGGAAGCTGGGGGTCCCAGGAAGCTTATTAATGGCTATGGTCACACAGGCAATCAGAAGATGATACCCCAACAGTCTGGGCTCAGGGCTGGCAACCTCCTCAGTCTGTTGACCACCTTTCTCATGGCTAATACATAGACACCACGATGCACATTCAGCCTTTAGTATGTTCTCAGAAATATCTTGACCAATGTCCCACTGATTATTAGTGACAACTGGGAAGTCTCTAGGTTTTACTCCCCAAGTTCCCCCTCTCAATCTACTTATCTTGTCCCACTGTTGCCTACTTGTAGCTGACATCTTCCCCCAAAGTGAGACATTTTTATCAAGGCCCTGGTTCTAGTGCTAGTAATCTGAGAGGACCTGCAGTAGCTTAGTTTTGATGTTTTAAAACTATAAACCATGTTAGGAGTTATCACACAAACAGTAAGACTAAGTATTTTTAAGAAGAAGAGAAATATGACAGATACTTGCTCTCTGGGGAATTCGATAGGCAGCAGAAGAGACAGCAAAGCCAGGCACACAAATAACACAAACACGTGACCAATACAAGAAGGACAGCAGGGAGTGTTGTGGGTCACTGTCTCTCCAGGGCCACCGAGGATGTAGGTGAGGTGTCACCCAGCTTCCCAAGGCTGGGGGGGGCGGGCGTGGAACGAGAAGGATCTTTTTCAATCCCTTCACTGCCCACTGAGAAGCTAAGCATTCTAGGACCACTCAAGGGCTACTGAACAGCTTCAAGGACACTGGGGTCACAGAACAATGCCATTTGCCAGATGGTGGGAGCTGCCTGGGGGAAGGAGAAAGGCTGTCATTGATGCCAAGCTAGATAGAAAACGCTTTCTGAGTCAAAGGCAGGCATGCCTTGTTCTGTTTGGAAGCAGCAGATGGACTCAATTTTTCAGAGCTCCATCATTTGTGGGTCAAAGACCCTTCAGAGAACATAGAATGACATCTGAAGACCGGTACTGCGGAACAAAGGACACAATCTCAGACAGCATTGCTTAGCTCCTGTGGCTTCACAGATGCTTAATAAGCCAACTGTGGGTCCCCAGTCGGCTCATAAATTCTAGAATAAAAATCTTTCCTTGTGGTACTCTCTACAGACGGCTGCCAATAGGAATATTTTAGGGCAGTGAAACGACTCCATAGGGCACCATAATGGTGACTACATGCTATTATACATTGTCTATACCCAAAGAATGGACATTGGGAATGAGCCTAAGCAACAACTTAAGGGTTTGGGTGAGGACGGTGGCCTGCCAGTTTCATCTAGTTTTGCAAATGTGCCTCTCTGGTGGGAGATGTTGATTATAGGGAAAGCTGTGCAAGAGTGAGCATCTCTGTGTTTCCTCTCAGTTTTGCTGTTTACCCAAAATTGCTCTTAAAAGATGTAAATGTTGGGGCTGGCGAGATGGCTCAGTGGTTAAGAGCACTGCCTGCTCTTCCAAAGGACCAGGGTTCAATTCCCAGCACACACATGGCAACTCACAACTGTCTGTAACTTCACAATCTGACACCTCTACACCACGGCACATAAATTAAAAATTAAAAAATGTAAATGTCTGACAATACTTTGATACTTCTCCCTCAGTAGTGGATTGTGACCTGGAAGAAGGAGGAGGAGGAGAAGGGAGGAGAAGAAAAAGAAGAAGAAGAAGAAGAAGAAGAAGAAGAAGAAGAAGAAGAAGAAGAAGAAGAAGAAGAAGAAGAAGACAAATAATATCCCCTCCCAAGTTGCTTTTGGTCAAAGTGCTTAATCACAGCAACAGAATTAAAGGAGAGCACAGGACAACCTTGTAATAGTGTCTACCAATTGAGTAAAGCTTCAAAAAGTAATTCATAAAAGTGCTTATGCCAGGCAGAGAGACACAGGCCTCGGTTGGGTCACTCCCACTGAGCCCAGCTAAGATGAGGTTAATCGCATCTCCCCAAACTGCACAAGCCCAAATCCTTAGTGTGTGTATGTGTATCAGCTGCTTTTCTTGTTGTTGACTAAAGCTCCCTTCAGGGATCTTTATTCTTGCTCACAGTTTTAAAGCTACAGTCCATGTCAGGGAAGGCCTGGAGTTGTGGTGGGACCATGCAGTAGCTGCTTTTCTTTTAATTCCACCCAAGCTCCCAGCCCATGGGATGGTGTCACTTGCATTCAGGTGGGTCTTACCCCCTCAATCAACCTCCAAATTACCCTCAGGTGTGCCTCAGTGTTCTAGGACATTCTAAATCCAGCCAAATTTACCATAAAAATTAACCATCACATTGTGAATGTGGCCTTATTGGAAACAGGGTCTTATCAGAAGTTCAAGTGAAGATGAGGTCATTATCATAGATCCTAATCCAATACGACTGGTGTTCTTACAAAGTTGGGGAAATTTAGCTGAATGTAGTGGTCCAGGCCTGTATGATTCCCATCACTTGGGTGTGGGGGCTAAGGCAGGAGGCTTGCTATGAATGTAAGCCTTGGCTATACATAATGAATTCCATGACAACCTAGGCTACAGAATGAGGACCTATCTCAAAAGACCAAGCATTAATTGACTACTTGAACAGAGTTAACTAAATAGACAGGGAGGGCAGCATGGGGGAAACAAACGCATGAAGAAGGGTGTTGTCCCTGTGAGCCATAACATGCTAAAGTTCACAAGCAAACCCTTCAGGAGCTTAAAGAGAAGCCTGGAGCACACGGTCTCCCGCATCCCTTGGAAGAAACCATCTCTGCCAAACACCTGACCTGAAATTTCAGCCTCCAGCACAGTGAGCCTCTGCGTCAACCCACTGGGTTTTGGGGCACTTCACCTTGACAGCCTTAGAAAACAAACTCGCCATCTGTGGGGTTACCCTTCCCCAGTCACCTGACAAAGTTAGACATTCAGGTCTTCCCGGTTGAGGCCACCAATTTCACAGGCTACAGCTGTGCAATTACTGCTGGGTTCTGACTGAATTTCAAATGCACAGAGCCCATGAGCAAACTGTACACAGTGGTTGTTCTTTTGGGACATTAAGTGTGAGGTTGTTTGTGTCGTACAGGAATGATGGGCTACAACACCACTTAACACTCTGCTGACCTACGTTACGTCCTCTTTCTTCCTTGCTTGATGAATAACTAGAGGCGGAATGTCCTTGGAAATCAGATCACTCAACCTGAGAATTTTAGAAGGCAGCTCGATGCTCTCACTTAAGTAGAAACAAATTATCCACAGCCCCAACTCCATGCAAATCAAACAGCTTTCATTTTCCCTTTCAATCCTGTGCATACATAATTTGCACAGAGTTTATTTAAGATTCATTCAACATAGTTAGAATCAGAACACACATAATTTTGGAGTCTGCTTTTTCAACTTGCAATTTATCATAGCATTTCCCTTGTTGCTCCACAATCTTTATACTATTTTAATTGGCCATAGAGAATTTCACAAGTGATTGTGCTATAATTTACTCAATCATTGTCCTTTTGACCAACATAAAAACTTTGATGTGAATCTTCTTTAATTGCAACATTTTAATTATTGTTCTAAATAAGGGTTTGGCAAACTATGGCCTGAGAGCCATATCCACCCACCCATTTTTTTTCTACTGCCAGTGAGCTAATGATAGTTTTCAAAGTTTTAAATAGTGAAGAGAAAATTTTAAAGTATAGTATTTTGTGATATTGGAAAATTGTATGACACTCAAAGTTCAGTGTGTATAAATAAAGTTGTATTGGAACACAGCTATGTCTATCAACTTATATATTGCCTCCAGCTGCTTTAACACTACAAGGACATAACAGGAGTCACTGTCAAAGCTTAGGCTCCGGCAGACCTAACCCGTTGGGCAAGGCCATCTATCCCTAATAAGCCAGTTGAAATAATAATGAAAAGCAGAAAAAATAATTTCATTCAATGTGGCCACACTAGGAAGAGGAACAAAGAGGTCCAGTGACCTCCTTGCCACCCTCAAGGCCATCTGCTAGGTGGTGATATGAAGTTTAGATTACAATAGAAAGCAAGAGGTGTGCACATCTAAGGGTTAGTGTGTGGTCCTGCCCATCCTCATTGTCTCAGTGCCAGAGTCTCCTGAGAGGCGGTTTGACAAGGTGTGAGACCTCTTCCTGGGGACAAGTTTGTCCCCTGACTGGCACCAGGGCTTCAGCTCCTCCCTCCACTTACCCCTAGCATGAGATTTCTGGGAAAATTCTAATTGGAGGAGCCTACTGCTTCAGTAGTCTGCTAAGCACAGGGAGGGACATGACTATTTAGAATGTCTTCATTCCTTCCAGGATGGTTTCAAAGACAGAGCTGAGTAAGCTGGGACATAGACGGAAGAGCTCACAGAATTTAAAATATTTGATATCTAGCCCCTTAGGGAAAATATTTGCAAACCTTGATCTAAAATAAAATTAAACCACTAACTCTCATGGCCTCCAGAATTCATGCCCAAGGTCACCTTGTTGCCTGTGTAGGTCTCTACAGCTCATCTTTCTCCCTGCCATTATCAATTTATTTAACATTGATTTATTTTTCTAAAATGCCTATCCTGTGCTGAATATGGGTCATTTTGAGAGACTGTGGAGCATATTAAAGCTAAATGAGACAATACCCTTTGTTTCAAGAAGTTTGAAGTTGGACAAGGTGTTTGTTGCAGAGATACAGTGAGAGCATGGCAGGCTTACCATCTGGGCCTGGACGTGTAGCTCAGTGGTAGAGCACTTGCCACCTAGCACAAGAGAGGTCATGAGTTCTATCTGCAGCAATGCACACACACAGAGAGAGAGAGAGAGACACACACACACACACACACACACACGCACGTGCACATGTGCACACGCACATGCACACACCTCTATAAAGCATTAGAGAGACACAGGAAAAAGAGAGCTCGAGGTCCAGATGTGACCCTTCCTAGCAGCTGGCAATGAGGTGTTTGAACTTGAGAGAAGCAAAGGAAAGCCAGACCTGTTAGAAGAAACAACTGCTGAGTAATGAAAGACACAGAAGCTGGAGACACTTGGGCATGTGATGTGACTGCATCAGAGTCTGTTTACAAAGCCACAATAACAGGCCAGATGGAAAGAGGGAGTGGAGAAATAAAAGGATGGAGATGGGAAAGGAGGAGTAGGAGGAGAGTGTGCTTTACTAAGGAGTCCATGGAGGAAGATGGTCAGATACTAAAGGCCAGATGTGGCGGCGATGCCAAAGGCTGTACTAAACCTTCAGCTGAAGCCACCAAAAATGAGAGATAAAAGAATCTCTCTCTTCTCTACAAATTTGATTTTGTCTATTTATATGTACATGCATGCATGCATGCACACATATGCCCAGAGAAAGAGAAACAGACAAAGGGGGAGGGAGAGAGGGAGAGAGGGAGGGAGGGAGAGGGAGAGGGAGAAGGAGGGAAAGAGAGGGGGGGAAGGGATGGAGGGAGGGAGGGGGAGGGGGAGAGAGAGAGAGAGCGTGCACAAGCACTTGGGGACTTCTATCACTCTCCCCTGTTATTTTTTGAGGCAGTGTTTCTCCCTGAATCTGAGGCTCTAGTTTTTTCAGCTGCACTGGAAGTACCCCAGCAAGCACCAGCCATAGTCCAGCCATCTCTGCCTCACACGGAGCTGAGATTATAGGTGTACATGGGATGCCCAGTTTGATGTGTGGCTGCTGGGACCTGAACCCCTGTCTTCATGATTGCGAAGCATTTACTTTCTACTGCTGAGCCATTTTCTACACGCCTCTTTTTCATTTTTAATTGTCTCAGATTGTTTCCAAAAGAAAAGACTTCAAATGGCCACACCCCTGTCCCCTCCATACACAGCTCACTGGGGGGCACACAGCATGCCTGCAGGCAGAGCTTTAAGGAACAAGCATGTTCTATGATGTACTCATATAGTCTCCAGTGAGACAGCTGAAGTCTTGAGCAGAAATGCCTCTCTGAGGCAGCCATCTCTGCCTCCTCCCAGTACCTATGCCTGTGACAGGTCATTGTTTTCATACACAGAGCAGGTATGTACCTCAAGGTTGGGTGAGCAAGAAACAGAAGCTATTTTTAAACTCCTGTAACTGGATTTACCTAATTTCAAGCTTCATCTTTCACGTAATTGCAGAAAAGCTCACCTCAACCAACTTCAAGTAGACCAAATTGTTTCCCATTCCTTCTGCTGGTTCTGATTCCCTCTGCCCTCTCTCTGTCATTGTCTCCCCTCCCATCAGCATCCCTTGTGTCTGTTACCACTGCTGTAGGTCTTCAGTAGTGAGCTCACACCCTGCAGTTTAGTTTTGGTCTCCTGTGCCCAGCAGACCCTTTGTAGCCAGCCATATTCCTCTTGTAATGTTCAGAGCCTTTCAAGTTCTAAATGCCTGCTTTAAAGGGCCATTATAAGAAAGAAACTCTGCAGAAAGAGTCAAATGGTATATACTCACTTATATCTGGACACTAGCCTAAGGAGCATGTCCCATGAATGTCTTCACTTATCAGGAAAGTGGGACAGAGGGGAGGACATCCTATTGGTACTCTAGGTGAGAGAAGCATGGGAGAATGGGGAAATAGAAGGATCCAGAGGGTCCTAGAAACCTACAAGAAGAAAGAAACTCTGCAGGTTATTAGACCAAGATGGTGAGGCAGGGAAGATGGCAGAGCAAGGCTGACAACCTGAGTTTGATCCCCAGAAGCCAGGTAAAGGGGAAAAGAGAGAACTTCGAAAACCAACCCCACCCCCATCTTTTAACACTAGTGGTGGTGATGGTGATGGTGGTGGTGATGATGATGGGAGGAGGAGGAGGAAGAGGAGGACAACATAGCCACTAGGACAACTTGAGTCATCCTTTTTAAGAAAAGAAAGGAGAAGGCAAAATATGGTGTAGGCAGAGGCTCAAACTGTCTAAGCTCCAGGCTACAAACACTGGATCTTTATTCAACTGGGGGCCTGTTAAACCCAGGGTGATATAAGCTTCTCTGTCCTCAGTACCCAGTGGAGAGGACTCTATCTCAACCATGGTTTAGACACAACTTACTTCATGCCCAGACTCATCTTGATCAGCCATAGCTCAGTAGTAGTTGATCTTCATTGCCAACATGGCTGAATTTAAAATAGCCATGGGGAGGCTGGGCACAGTGGAACACACCTGTAATCCCAGCACTCAGGATGGGGGTGAGGGAGGCAGAGGCAGGTGGATCTCTGTGAGTTCTGGTCTACAAAGTGAGTCCAGGACAGCCAAGGCTACACAGAGAAACCCTGTCTTGAAAAACAAGCAAGCAAGCAAGCAAGCAAGCAAAAATACCAATAAGATCGCCATGGAAACATACTTCTGGAAGTGTTTCCAGAGAGGTATAATTGAGGTGGGAAGATATGGGTAGCACCATCCCCTAGGCTAGGGTCTGAGATTGAATAAAGAGGGCAAAGTTAGCCACAAAGCACCACTTGTCTCTCTTGGCTTCCTGCCCATGGCTGCCACATGATCAGTCAGCACAGCCCCCGTGCCACCATGTTTCCTCTTGCTAGTGGATCTTATTCCCTCAAACTTATGTAGGTCAGAGTTGACCCTTCCTTCCTTACGCTGTCTTTCTCAGATGTTTGGTCATAGCAATGAGAAAAGTAGTGGATACACCAGCCTGAAAACCTCTGAGCTTGTATAGCTGCCCCCAGATTCAAGTTCGCACTTGTCTTGACTCTAAGAGTATGCATCCTCTGGCCCAGCCTACTTTTTCAAGCAACTTCTTCCCAGTCCGTCTCTCCTTGCAGATTCTTGAAAGTCTGACTTACATTCTGAACCTCATTTTTGAACCCTTTCTTGATCTAGGAGGCATGATTGGCACTTTCCTTTTTATTCTGAATGACAAGAGTTCACAGCCCTGGATGGGGACACCTTAATGACAGAAGCAGTGTCAATTATCTCATACCTAGTTCCTCAGAACCAGAAGGCCACATATGATGAGTATTCTTATGAGCCAGTGGGACTAAGCAATAGCATCTGGTCAATTCAGTCAAACATTTATATATTTCTTCAAAGGTATTTGGTGGATGTGACCAACATATTCACAATTAATTGACCTCAAGTTGTGAGTCGTGGAGGAAACCCTGAGTGTGTGAAGTCTTGAGTGGATGTGTGCTGTTGACATAAGCATGTCAAGGACCAAAGACTCGGACCCTCGGGAAAGTGGCAAAGCATTTCTTCCTGGTTCAAGTGCAAATTGTTGATCGTATGTGCAGAAAATGTCCACCATGGCTTTCTCCCCTACCCCCTGCCCCTGGATGTACATGGCCTAAAGACTGCTCACCAGCAGAGCCTACTCCTGCTGAGATGAGCTAAACCTGCCTCCCAGGTCCACTGTATATAACTGTATATAACTGTCATAATCCTGCCTCAGCTGAAGGTTATAAAATGCTGAGCTTCCAAGGTGCTATGACTTCTCTGTCAGAGAGCCCAGTACAATCTCAATCCCTCTCCCTCTCCCTCTCCCTCTCCCTCTCCCCCTCCCCTCCCCCCCCCCCCCCCCCTCCCCCCTGCCCCCTCCCCCCTCCCCCCTCCCCCTCTAATTCTCCTGCTCCCCATGTCAGGTCAATCCCTGGCCATGCAAAGATGAGACATCAAGTAAAGGGCATTGCCCTTGATAAAGTAGGTGGGCTTTATCTCACCACTCGAAAGCCTTCAGCAACAGCAGTTTTTCCAGAGGAAGAAGGAATTTCATCTCAGAAACATCAGCAGCAATGACTGCTGGGAAGTTTTTAGCTTGTTGGCCTCATGGATTTTAAACTTTCTGACTCCCACAATAAATAGCATAGCCGATGCCTTGAAATAAATCTCTTTAAAAAAATTTTTCCCCATGTGCATGCCCAAGTACATATGCATGTTTGCATGTATGTGGACACAAATGTATGGGGATGCATACATGCATGTGGAGGCTCAAGGTTGATACTGGGAATGATGCTTGAATATTGTTTCACTTTATTCATTGAGGTAGGGTCTTTCAATCAAACCCAGAGCTCACTGATAAAACTAGTCTCACCCTAAAGCAGGATCTCTCAATCAAACCCAGAGCTCACTGATATGGCTAGTCTCACTCTAAAGTTTGCTCTGGGGAATCCCCATCTTAGTCTTCCAGAGTGAGAATTACTACCGAAGGGCTATCATGTGCATCCCGCATTGACATGAGTTCTCGTGATCCAAACTTGTTTCCTCACACTTGTTTGGCAGGTGCTTTAACCAAGGAGCCATTTCCCTAGCCCTAAATCTCTTTGTGTGGAACTTGTTTCTGTCTCTCCAGAGAATCCCAATAAATACTTGTTTATGGAATTAATGTAGCTGTGGTGAATGAGATTGAGCCTGCGCACCCAGGGATGCTGCCTGGCTGTGACATGCTTTGATGGCCATTGGCATACCAAACACAAGGGAATGAACCCGAACTTGGGGAGTGTTATGATTTGAATGTGAAATTTCCTTCCCCAAAACTTGCTGTCAAAATCTTGGTCCCAGCTGGAAGTCCGATTGTGTAAAGGGGTAAAAATCTTAAGATGGTGGGAGTCAGGGGAGGGGGAGCTGGAAGAAGCAGATCTTGGACAAGCCGCTTATGAAGGTCACCTCCCCTGATTGCCAGTCTCTTGTCCTTTTTCTGTTCCCTGCTCCTGGAGGTGTTGGCACACGCCTTCACTGCTTTGGGACTCCGCTTCCCTGTGATCCTGAAAGCAAGCTGCCAAGGCACATGACTAAAACTGTCGGCCCGCAAAAGTCATACTTCCCTTTAAGTTGTCTGTCAAGTATTATGTCACAGCCCCAGAGTCTGACAAGGCCAGAAAGGGGTTCAGTTTGGTTGCAAGCAAGAGGAATTCACTCAAACTAGGCAAATAAAAGGAAATTTGTTGAAGAATACAGAGGTGCTGCCAGGGTCCGTGGACCAAAAGTGGAGCAATCTCTCACGAAACCAGACCTTGCTAGACCCCTTTCTCCTCTTCCATCCTCTTGTGGAAACACATATTCATTTTTTTTCCTTTTGGTAACCCCCCTGTCCCCTCAGAGTGAAGGCTGGGTTGCACTTCCAGCCACAGACTAACATGACTTCAGAACTCTGTGGCATTCCAGCACTTTGGCTTTCACGTCTCAGTTCTCTGATGGTTTGCAGACCTGGAGGACAGAGATCATATTGCCAATCACCCCTGACTAGGAAAGGACAGGGAGAGACAGGTAAAGAGACCTGGACATGAGGATCTTTAAGAGGAAGAAGACCAGCTTCACAGAGTGCTCCAAGCAGCTACCTCCTGAACACCTGGGATCCTGGCCTAATTGGTTCCGGCTGCCATAGACACCAATAACTCATCATTCTGGAGGCCAGAAGTCCAGACCAGCGTCTCTCTCTCTCTCTGTGGTTTACAGATGGCCACCTCTTTGCCTTCCTGTTGTATGTATGACCATCTTCGGAGTATGCTGCTCTTTCTCTAAGGATGTGGCACCACGGCCTTCCCACGTGATCCATCTCTGTAACATCTACCTCTTTAAAGCCTTCAACTCCTAATTCCTCACAGTCTCAGGTCTCAAGGGTCAGGACTTCAACACATGTCTTTTCAGGGAATAGAATCTCAAGAAATAACACAACTACACCGTTCTCAACAGAGATACCTAATAATTCTATTCAGTTAAGATTCCTCTCAGAGCCAGCCAGACTTTGGGAGGCTGAGGTGGGGGTGGGGGGGCAGGGGAGGGATGGTGAATTCAAGGACCTCCTGAGCTTCATGGTAAGCTAAGACTCTGCATCAAAAACCATTTTCCTCTCCAAGTGAGAGCAACGCTGGCTCATCACACCCTGAAGGCCATGAGGATAGGACATACATCTTAGCTACTTTATTTTCCTCTCACTGGTGGGCAGAGCACCACTTACTGTCCTTCAGGGCTATCCTCAATTTGTACCCAGTGGTTTTCCTCCTGCCTGGCCCTTCTCTGTCTCAAGTTAGTCACCATCACCGCATAGTCACACTTTGCATGGAGTAGGTAGGAGATTTTAGCCATCAATTTTATTATCCCGTTACGTTAATGGCCCGTGAAATAACATGTGAAGATGCCCATTAAACACTGTGAAAGTTTCCATTTCTTACAAATGAGGGAAGAAAAAAAAAAAGGCCAACATAACTCATTGCTGAGGAGAGAGGCTGACCTTCATCTTCCGATGTCCTTCTGGGAGCAACAGCTTGGACCACTCAGAATTCTGCATTTCAGGAGTTGGGGATGACAAATGCTCACACATTAGCAGGCAGCACAGGAGTCATATTTAATATCTCGCAGTTGGGATGAGCTTTTAATGCAAATGTTAACTTTTTCCTTTCACCAAGCTGTGTTCTGGCTTCTGATCTATACATCCTCGCACATAGCCCGCTAGACCCAAATGCAGCCTGATTAGAAAAGGTCAAAGTATAAATTCATAAGCAGCTTCCGCCTAGATCCTGCTCCTCGCCTGAACCGAATGGCAGCCCTGCCCTAAGCTCTCAGGGACCAGGGACAGCAATGAAGTCTCGGCCTTGCCGGTCTGGGAGTGTTTGCTGGCCCCCTGCTCATTTCTGTAAACTGTTACAGACTTACACATATTCCTCTCTCCATGCAGCTACCACAGTCGCCTGGATTTCCACCTCATGGCCCACCACTTCCTGGGAAGGTTATGGCTCCTTCTCTTCTCCATGGCCCTTTTCCACTAGAGACCCTAAGTCTTGGGCTAGCATTTCTATTCTTCCTCCCTCTTTGGCCACTTGCTTCGTTCTTACATCTAATCTCAAGGATGTTCTCTTGAGATACGTGTATGGAATCCCTAGATATAGATATATATGCATATAAATCACACGTTTGCTGGTAACAAGCCATAAAAACATTTATTTTAAAGCAATTGTTTGGAGATATTATACACACACACACATACACACACACAATTTTACCATTTGTGAAAGACCAAAGCAAATTTGCATACTAATAGGATAAGTGTGCCTGTTTATTCTTACTTAAAGACTTAAATCTTGGCCAAATATTTGGTACTGAAGAATATACAGTATCTTCAACATTTTTCAGAGATGACTGATGTTTTGATTTTATATTCATCCATGCTGAGCACACCACTTTTGCATAAATAACTTAGTACAGAATGGTTTAGGGCTATTTCAGAAGTTGTTGAAAACTCTGTCCTAATTCCTAATTAAAATTAATTTAGGTTTTTTTTTCCCTCTTATGAAACTCACTTCAGAAATTCAAACAGTAAGTTATACAAACAAGCGTCCTCACACAGTACAACCCAAAGATATACTGACCTGAAACTCAACCTGCTAAGGCCTTACGGTAGGAAATGGTTAAAGCCTTTGCTTTCTGTAATTAAGCCACCATGTTTCCATAAGAACAGAAACTTGAATGTAGAGTAAAATCACTGCCATTCATAAAGGCTCAAAGCCTAATCCTTGGAGCTTCAGACAGTGCTCTGCAGTACAGCAAGGCCTGTAGGCATGTGCTACAAAGTAAGCAAGCCACTGAGAAGCAAGGCTACAGAGAAGTCACATGACGTGACATGGACGAGAGCTGCTAGAGACACCCCAAATTTGTTATACACTTGACTTTGAATTAATTTTTGATTACATGTCCAGAAATCTTTTTGTTGTTGTTGTTGTTGTTTTGTTTTTTGAGACAGGGTTTCTCTGTGTACCCTGGCTGTTCTGGACTTGCTTTGTAGACCAGGCTGGCCTTGGACTCACAGCAATCCACCTGCCTTTGCCTCCCAAGTTCTGGGATTAAAGAAATGTGCCACCACACCTGGAATCTTTTACTGTTGACAAAGTTTTCATGAGCCCTCATATTCATTAGTATAACTTCATATAGTGTCATGACTCACCATTGCCTTATAGACACAGGAGGAGAACACTGACTTCTTGCCCATATTCACGAGAGAAAGAGAGAGAGCCAGGTATTAGCAGAAAATGGATGAGTCAGCCATTTAGGGCATCAAGGGTTATTTATATAAGACACACTACAGGTATTATTTAATCCATCACTTATTGAAGCTTTTGAAGTGATTGTCACTGTAGAATTTTTTTTTGTACTGATGAGAAAATAGAGGTTGGAGGAACCACTGTCACACAGAGTATCAGAAGATGGAGGCTTTAAGCATAGATGAACACAATCCCCAAAGCCACAGACATTCTACAATCTCTACTGAGCAATCCCAGGAGATGTAATTCTGGAGTAGAATTTGCCATTTGTCTCAACTTCCTGGGCTTCAGTTTCCTCGAGAAGCAGTTAGAAGCTTTGGTTAGGTGTTCTCTGTGCTTTAGCATTGTGCCAGGATGGTACCAAAAGACCTTTATATGGATGGAAAACCTGAAGTCATTACCTTTTCCTACCACAGAAGACAGCGGGGGGTGGGGGGGTAATCATGGCTTAGAGCCCTTGTGGTGTGCAAGTTGATCAATGCACGCACAACACAGAGATGAGGGGAATGCTTCATACTTTGCTAGGGGGCAACACATGCCCTCTCAGACCTTTCACGTCATGGAACAAATAAAGTCACACAAACACAGAGAGGGCCATCTTCACCCAGTTGCCAAGTTGCTGGTGACATTCCTCCTCTGCCCATCATACCGCCTCCTCCATTCTCCTAGCTGCTGAAGAGTAGATGTCTTCAGAACTAGACCATGGGATTAGTGCTTTGTCTCATGTGGTCATGACTGTAGTAGAACACGCCGCCGCCCCCCCCCCCTGCAACATTTCTGGCAATAGTAGTTTCTCAGCACTGCTGGAGGCTCAGGAAGTCTGAGAGTCCCTCCCTGGTTTCCTTGGGTCTCTACTCAAATGTCCCCTTTTCAGTGAGGCTTCTCTGGCCATCACCTAAACTCCAAAACCACCCAGCTTCCCTTATCCTAACAGTACTGTTCTCCAAATATGGAATTTATTTATTTGTCAATTTATTAGAGGATTCTCGCCCATCTCCTGCCTGTATATTATATGCACCATCTACAAGGTTATTGTATGTTTTGCTTAGTAATAAATCCCAGTGTCTATAGTAATTCTTGGCACACACAGGTCTCAATTGCCATTTGCTACAAAGTGAATAAATGAACAATTTGACTCTTGGCTTCCCCTCACTAGAATGTGGTCCTTCCCCCACAGCAGGGATTTTGATTGCTAGGTTTGTTATTTTTTTTCCTAGTGGGGGTTGCTTGTTTGTTTGTTTGTTTGTTTGTTTGTTTTAGTGGTGGTGGTAGATTGTTCTAAGGAAAACAAGTTCTATCCCAGAGGCTACAGACTGAATATTTGTTGACTCGATGAAGCAATGACTCTCTGTGGCCCTCTTGGTAGTCCAACCATAGCCCTCTCTGTCTCCATGGCTACTGCGATTCATTGATTCGCTTCGCCCAAAGTGGAGTTTCCCTGCTGTGCTTCCCTAACCTGGAGTGAAGTAGGTCCAGACATAAGATTCTAACACGGTAAAAGGTTGTAGCTGATGGTCCACATTCCTTTCTGTTGATGTGATAAAATATTTTCACAAAACCAGCCTAGAGAAGGGAGGGTTTATTTCATCTCACACTTTCCAGGTCACAGCCCATCACTCAGAGAAGTCAAGGCAGGAACCTGAAAACAGGAACCATGAAAGAATGCTGTTTGGTGATTCTCTCATAGGCTCATGCTTGGCTGGCTTTCATTTATAGCACAGGACCACCTGGCTAGGTGCGATGTCACCTACAGTGAACTAGGCCTATCAATCAATACAGTCTTCCACAGACATGCCCACAGGCCAGTCTGATCAGGTCAGTCCCTCAAATGAGATTTCTCGGTGACTCTAGGCTGTGTCAGGTTAACAATCACAGTTAATTAGGACAGCTGGGTTTAAAGCAACAATACACTAGAAGCTGCTGTTGACATGTGGGCACTGCCCTGATACAATTCAGATGAACACAATTGAGTTGCCCACTGGACATGACATAAAACACCAGGCTTTAAGGCCATTTTCCCATCTTGTGGGTACCACCTGTACTCTGCCAGCATCCTCTGAACTTTTCTTGCCTTGCAGTTTAAGGAAAAGTCAGGTTTTGCTTGAGGAACACTATTAAAGCTATGCTTCTCTCAGTATGTACTTGCATTCCTGTCTTCCATTGGAGGCATCACAGTTGCATTCAGTTTTCTCTTCCTAAACATCCAAATGTAAACCTTCTATTACACTAAACCTTTGCTCTTCTCTCACTCTGGATGCCCTGGTTACCATAGAGATGATCACATATAACTCAGTTAATTGTGTAAACAGCATGTATTTCTGTCCCTCTTAATCTTATCAGTAGGCAGCTTCATTTCCCCCTTTTGCACAGGGGTTTTGATCTTAGCACAGGTGCATCCTGAGTACTGTGTTTAAAGAGCCAGATGCCAGTTGTTTCAACAATGAAATTACAGTTCTCTTGATGAATTAACCGCCCTCCTCCTAACTCAATACTCAATTAATTTACATGTACAAGAGACCATCGTTAATAAGCTGGAACCTGAATTCACAAGATCAGAGTTTCAACTTCAGTTTAACTATCAGAAACTTACAGGCACCTTATCCTAGCTAAAATGACAACAAAAAAAAGTTTGTTTGTTGTCTTTTTTGTTTGTTTGTTTTGTTTTTAGAAAAAAGTGTTTTCTTAGGAACCAAATCTGAAAACTATTGCACACCTTCCTCTATAGTCACTGTTTTAGTAGTCAAACACCCCAGAATGTCGGCTGTTCTTATTTTTCTTAAATAAAGTTGCCTTAATAATACAAATATGTATAATATACTCTTACTAAGAATTATTTCACTTTATCTGAAATGTAGATTTAACTGAACATTCTGTGTTTCTATTATAAGGAGATACAATTGACCAAATACTTCCTGGACTATTCTAATTCTCCTCACTGCAGGACTGGGTTTTGATACTGTGTAGAGTTCTGTTACTCTCCTGCTTCCCTTTAACTTTGGCTCAGAATCAAGTTCTAGCTTTTGCCTCAACTCAGTGGGCAGGCTCCCTGGCTCTGGGAGCCTCCTTTTATAATCTCCATCTGAAAATAATGGTAATGCAGACTCTGAGCATCCTGGATTGCTGTTGTTCCCAGACAGTGGTGGTATAAAGTGATACGTTGTGTACCCCGTGCAAGCATCACGTCCCCATAGCATAGCATTGCTGTTATTGCCACCCCACCCCCACCCCCGTGAGTTCTATAGGCGGTTCAGTCCAGAGTGCAACTGAAGGTGGGTTGGGGTGAGGCTGGGAGTAAGGGCAGGCTGCCTAACAAGACAGAAAGCCTTCTTGTCTTTGAAATTTGAATCTTCCAAGAGGTGTAAACAGGTCAGGTCCTTATGGAGAACAGTGTATCACAAGAATAGCTTCCAGCTGGTTCTGGGATTGCCCTTGGGCAATAGCCATGGACCAACAGCTGCCATCCTAGGAAAAGTCTGTCTACAAAGGCACCAAATGGCACCTTGAAATAATTACAGCCCCTGCAGTGAAACCAGATCATGTTTCAAACCACTGTCCCATCCAGAAACCAGGACACAACAGAGTGTGGTGGGAAACAATAAAAGTGAGACTTGTAGCCTACTACATTTGAAATGAGAAGAGGGACTGGGGGAGGATTGTTCTTGCTTCCAAGGTTTCCGAGGAGGCCAAGATGAAGTGTTCTCAGCTGACACCTGGACTCAAGAGGTCTCCAACCCTTCATCATGAGCAGCTAAGGGCTCAGCTCCCATCTAGAAGACGGCTCAGGCCCAGCACAAACAGCCCTCGGCTTCTGCCTCATCCACCTTTAGTTTTTTTCTCTCTACCTGTCTTTGGTCAAATGGAAACTAGAGAGGGAACACATTTGCCTAGTTACTCTTGATGAGTGAAACCTTCTCCTCCTCCTCCTTCTTGTTTTTCATTTTAAAACAAGAAAAACTTTTATGGCTCCTCCTTCAAATAAACAAACAAAACAAAGCAACATCTAAGTGCCGGGGACATAGTTCATTTGATGAAGCTTGCTCAGTGAGTGAGAGGTCCTGGGAGGAAAACAAGGAAGAATAGGGGGAGAAGGAGGAGGAGGACCGGCTTCTCTTATGAAAATTTTTCTTTCTCTTTCTTTCTTTCTTTCTTTCTTTCTTTCTTTCTTTCTTTCTTTCTTTTGTGTGTGTGTGTGTGTGTGTGTGTGTGTGTGTGTGTGTGTGTGTTTGAGACAGGGTTTCTCTGTGTAGCATTGACTGTCCTGGACTTGATTTGTAGACCAGGCTGGCCTCAAACTCATGAAAATTACTTTCTTCATTTTATTTGTTCATGGCTCTTATCTGTTCCAGTTTTTGTACCTATAACCCTCAGTGAAGTTGGTCATATACAGCTCATATACATAGTCAGTCTATACTAAACCAGATTAGATACATGTGTGCGAGGGTAAACATGAATAATTATATGGATTTCCTTTAAGAGGGTTACATGCACATCAAAAGTACTAATTCCTATGCTTCAAAGAGCACAGTCAAGAGAAGGAAGGAAATGTGTGGGATGAGAGGAAACTTCCAGAAGCACTAAGAGGTTAATGCCTCCAATTTACACAGAATTCCTTCAACTCAACACGACTAAAAGGCAGAAAGTGGGTAACATACTTAGACATTTCTCCAAAGAAGATTCACAAACTGCCAGAAAGTACATGGAAAAAAATGTTTAGTGTCACTAAGCATTAGAGAAATTCAAGTCAAGTCCACAATGAAACACCACCTCCTATCCATTCGGATGCTGTTCCAGTCTCATTTCTGTTACTGTGGTAAAATGCCTTCGCCAAAAAGCACCATAGGTGAGGAAGGGTTTATTCAGCTTACAATTCCTGGTTATAGTCCATCGTTTTCAGGAAGTCAAGGAAGCAGCTACAGCCACAGCCACAGTCAAGAGTAGACAGAAAACCAATGCGCAAGTACTGCCTGCATTTTTGTTCCTTAGCTACCTTTCTCTAGTCTTAGGTCGGTTAGGCCTCCTGCCTAGAGAATGGTGCCACCCACAGTGGGTTGGGTCTCCCCACACCAATTAATAATCTAGACAATACACAGGCACACAGGCTAACCTGCTAAAGACTCAAATGAAACTGTCTCGCCAGGTGATTCTAAGTTGTGGCAAGTTGACATTTAAAGCCGGAAACAGATGGAAACTATAACCTACAACCAAGCACTGGCTAACTATCCCAGTGGGTGGAAAGTCTGAATCACAGCATTGTGCTTGGATCTGCCAAGAGTGCCTTGCCTATATCACGACATGGTTGATAAGTAGGGACGTGAAAAAAGCGTGTGTGTGAGACAAGACCGAGGAAGCACAATATGCCCTGTGGTCTACTTTTTGCCACCTAACAATACTTTATACTGGGGACCAAATTCCAGACCATGTACACTTGAGAGGCAGACTACTGCCTAACCAAAGCAGCTAACAGCCAGCTGAATACTTGGTGAGCATGGAGACAGACTGTATGGCCCCCAGAAAAACCTCTAGATAACAGCAGCTCTATCCTACATCAATATCTTGACCTCAGCATCATGGGAAATGCTGGTAGAACCGCCACTCAGATTTCTGACCCTTGGAAATAACACAAGCTAGCAAGTGTTAACTGCTGTAAGCTGTTAAATGTGGGGACGATTTGCTGCGATGAGTAACAAACACAATCTCTTGACATTCTTGGTTAAATGTATAATCTGGTCCAGGGAAGGTGTTTAACCAGCCTGGCAGAAATGCCAGGCTATTTTCCAAACCCAGTCTGATTCTCTGTTGAATGAGCTGTCACTCACATCCCATGGTGAAGCAATGCAACTCTTCTTAAAATGTCACGACCTTCACAGCTACAGAGAGCAGCCCACTTACAGAAGGCACTCCAAATTTATCCTTTCTCTGGGGATAAATTGCCTTTTTTTCAAAAAAATATCAAAATTCCCACAGTATTTTGCAGTTTCAACGTCTTATCCCAAGAAGCATAGTTCTCTGTCTTTCTTCAAAGTAAGTAATCAGATAACTTATTAGGAAAAAAAAATCCCATTTTTCTAAGAGAAATCTGTGCTGAGCATCTCTTAAATGGATGAGAATTAGTCTTATTCAAGCTCTGCATAAAATACCTCAAATCTCATTGCTCTGAAACTTCAGACTAATAGTCCCAGGGTATTTAAAGGTCTTGGGTGGGGAGAACAGCGGATTTTGACTACTTTTTAAAATGTATTAAAACTTAAAATGTGCCAATGGACTAGAAAGTTCTATGTATTTTTAAGTTCGTATTGATTAAAGCTGTTTCTCTAGAGATGTGTTTTTATTTAATGTGTATGAGCATTTTGCCTTTGTGTTTGTGTGTGTATCACATGCGTGCGTGGTACTACCAGGCCAGGAGACGGCATCAGATCCCCCAGGATTGGAGTTAATAGCAGCAGGCTGCTTTGTGGGTTGGAGAAACTGAGCCCAGGTGATTCCAGACCAAGTAGGTTGATGAAGATCAACTGTGCCATGAGAGATGACCCAATCACACCATGTGGCTCTTACCACTCAACACCTTGCATTGTGGGTTTAGTTGGAGAAAACTCTCAGACAATAACTGGCTGCCTTTGCTTTCTCTTCATTGTAACAAAATCGAGGCTAAGACCCTCATGACATGGCCCCAGGTCACCCAGTGAGCAGGTGCATGGAGGACATTTACTAAGCTGCCTCGAAGACCCGCTCTCTGGGGCTCCCCCTAGCTTCCCTTGGAGTCTCATTTGCTATTAGGGTGGCCTTGGCATGTTCTCTGCCACTGGGCTGCCAGAGACTGGATCATCCAGCACCCTCTTCAACCTTCTCACTTGGCTCAGCTTTGTAGCTCTTGTACAGTTTCCAGTACTTAATCTACTTCCAGGGCTCTCATGATCAGATTAAAAATGATCCCCTTGGGCTGGAGAGATGGCTCAGAGGTTAAAAACACTGCCTGTTCTTCCAAAGGTCCTGAGTTCAATTCCAAGCAACCACTTGGTGGCTCACAGCCATCTATAATGAGATTTGGTGCCCTCTTCTGGTGGCAGGTGTGCCTGCAGGCAAAACACTGTATACTTAATAAATAAATCTTTGAAAGAATGAACGAAAGAAAGGAAGGAAGAAAGGAAGGAAGGAAGAAAGGAAGAAAGAAAGAAAGAAATGATCCCCTCTTCATCCGATGGATCTTGGGCTCCAAGAAATAGCATCTCCACACAGCCTGCTTCTCCATATTGACCTGTTTGTTTATTACATCTCATTTCTCCACTTCCAAAACTGGCTGTATCTGTTTGTGAATGTCATGTACTGCCACAATGACCACATACACACCCACATATACACCCGAGAGAAACATACACATACCACATGCATGGCACACACACACACACACACACACACACACACACACACACACACCACATATATATCCATATATACACCTCAGAGAAACATACACACTTCACATGCACAGACACTTCAGAAGAAGAAACACACATCGTACATACTACAGATACACATGCCCTCTGCATATATACCTCAAACACTTCACACACAGGCCTCATATAACAGTGACACACACGCCATCACCACACCACAGACTGCTTCAGAAAAATACACAAACGCCCACGCCTTACATAACACACACTCTCGCACGTGCGCGCGCGCGCACACACACATCCTTTTCACATGCCATACATGTACTCATCCCTGCTCCCACGTCTACTAACCCCTTCATCTTCCCTGATACAGATACCTGAGTGAATCAGAGGATTGTGTGGGGATACCTATGGCTCTCCCTGCCATGCCCGTTTTTTTCTATTGTCGAGTTTGTCTTCCTTAGCAGAAGGTGAGCTCTTGGGGTCAAGGAATAGCTTCTAGCACTCAGCTGAATTGCAGCAGATGTTTCTAGAACGAATGGCTGAGTTTTTCCATTCGGGTGGTTAAGAGTTCACTGAATTAGTAAGCCAGAGTAGCCTAGTGACTCCCAATGTATTCGGTCAAATGTTAGTGGTCATGAACTGATAGTTAACCATGGAGAGATGAAGATGTTGGCTGGGCAGAGTCGATGGTGTCTAATGCGCACCCTGTATTACACAGGCAGCAGTAGGTAGTCCCCACTGTCACTAGCCATCACATGGCTCTGCTGGGGAAAGCCCACCCTGGTGCCTGATGTAACCAGGCAAAGTGGCAATTTCTCAGCTTTCTAAGCTCCGCCTCTATCTTAAGCAAAAGAGTGCACCTAGCACGGTAGTTTCAAGACAAGACCTTCAATCCAGTTGAACTAGCCAGGCATCTCCACGAGGATTTCCAATCTCTTGATAAACAAACTTGCCTCCCAGCTCAGAACCACGGGAAGGTGGTCACTCATGTTTATCGCTGTGGCCTTTGTCCTCAATCCATTCCAGCACATGTATAATTGTGCTAACCGGATTGGGTCTTTCTGTGATGTGACTGGATAAATAGGAAACATCTCCCTGGGGCCTGCCTGTCGCATTTCCTTTTTGTCCTCTAAGTGGGGACGCTTTCAGACCTCTCTAACTATACATAATTCTCCCTGAGCTGAAGACTTGATTTATACCCTATTAAAATTTTCCTTTTGAGTCAATATAGGCATAGCAGGAAAAAGTAATAGCTAAGGGAGAGGGAAAGAAAAGAAAAACATGCAGTTCTGTGAATCAGCCTAATTCTTTAAGCCTTTACTGTCTTTAAAATCCACAAAGTAGGTGCTGTCGAGATGACACAGTGATTAAGAGCACCTGTTGCTCTGACAGAGGACTAGGGTTCAATTCCCAGCACCACAAGGTAGTCCATAAGCAGCCATAAATCCAGTTCCAGGGGTCCAATTCCCTCTTTGGATATCAAATATGCATGTGGTCCAAATACATACATGTAGACAAAACACACACATATAAAATAAAATGCATGCATATAATTAAAATTTTTTTAAAAGATTCTTGTAGCCAGACAGTGCTAGTCTCAATCTGGACCCCAGATATACAGTAGAACCCCCTCCAGTTGGTCTGTACTTACGTCTTTGCAGAAGAGCACCCCAAATTTCTGTATGGCAATATTATTTACTGTAACACACAAGAAGAGGGGAGAAGGGGGGAAAAGGCCCTTCCCACTAAGAATTGTACCCACCCTGGCAGAGAGGAGCTGTTTGTAGGTGCCCTGCCTTTTGGCTCTCAATGAAACAGTGGACCACAAATAATTCATCTTCCCCAGGTGTCCCATGCTGAACACCTGGTACCTGCCAGTGAAGGTACCCTTTTCCAGGAGGAGATTTTACACACTTCTGACAACTTAATGACAAGTTTAATAGACAAAACAGGAGAGTGGCAAAGGTGATGGGCAGGAGCACACTGACCACACTGTTCAATCATGCCAATCTCTTGCTGATCTCTTGCCCTCTGTGGGGACTTAACAGTTTTCTAGATCCCGCTGTTCTGCTTTCCAATGTGACCGCACTGAACAGCTCTCCGTCCTCTGCTTTGAACGATTACTTGGGTTTGCACCTGGAGATGGGTGGCTAAGCTAGTCTCATGGGGATACCAGAGCCCAGGCTTTGATGCTAAAAATCAAAGCTAAGTGAGGTGGGAGGACAAGGCAACACAGCTGCATTTGGTGGCAGTAGGTTTCATTCCTCTTTTCTGTTCTTCTACATGTTACCTTCCACATCTTAGGGTCCAGGATGAAATAACCCCTTCCTGATTCAGTCACCTGGCCTGATACCTTATAATGGGGAGGTTTGAGATTGTGATCTGGTGGGGAATTCTTTTGGGGGGTTGGATCTACTTCATTATCTGTCCACAGGTTCTCTCTGTCTCTGTCTCTGTTTCTCTCTGTCTCTGTCTCTCTGTCTATCTCCCTCAGTCTCAGTCTTTCTGTCTCCCTCTGTCTCTGTCTCTCTATGTCTCTGTCTCTCTATGTCTCTCTTTCTGTCTGCCTCTCTGTCTCTCTGTCTCTGTCTCTTTCTGTCTCTCCTTCTGTCTTTCTGTCTCTCTCTGTCTCTCTCTATCTCTGTCTCTCTGTCTGTCTCCCTCAGTCTCAGTCTCTCTGTCTCTGTCTCTCTATATCTCTGCCTCTCTATGTCTCTGTCTCTCTCTGTCTTTCTGTCTGCCTCTCTGTCTCTGTCTCTGTCTCTTTCTATCTCTCCTTCTGTCTTTCTGTCTCTCTCTGTCTCTCTCTCTGTCTCTCCCTCTGTCTCTCTCTATCTCTGTCTCTCTGTCTGTCTCCCTCAGTCTCAGTCTCTCTGTCTCCCTCTGTCTCTGTCTCTCTATATCTCTGCCTCTCTATGTCTCTGTCTCTCTCTGTCTTTCTGTCTGCCTCTCTGTCTCTGTCTCTGTCTGTCTCTGTCTCTTTCTGTCTCTCTCTCTGTCTTTCTGTCTCTCTCTCTGTCTTTCTCTCTGTCTCTCCATCTGTCTCTCTGTCTCTCTTTGTCTCTCTGTCTCTGTCTGTCTGTCTGTCTCTCTCTCTCTCTCTCTGTTTTTCAAAGCATTAAGGAAGATGCCCAGGGCTCAGCAAAGCTGGGATAAGGGTTAGGGAAACTTGCATCTGATAAAAGTAGGATAGAGTTGGCAACAGGGTATGTATGCTTCAGAATAACCAGGAAACAGCCTGTTGGGTACTCTTCATTCCAGGGAAGAGTATTGTCTCAGGACCCTGGAGACCAAGTTCTCAGCACAAAGGAGATGTATTTGCCCCAGAGCGACAGAGGCCTGGGAATAGGAGACAAACACAGGAGATAGCGGACAAGGGAGAAGGAGAAGGGAACAAGAGTAAAGGGAGGGTTTTGTTTTTTTTTTTTTTATCCCAGAGGACAAAGGGCCGCCTCTGGATAGAGAGGAGACAGATGTGGCACATAGGAAAATGGAGGTTTATAAAAGTAAAGGGAGAAACTTCATGTTTGGATGAGGTGCTTAATTTTAACTGGACATGTTAATTAGGTGAGAAAAGGGGGGCTTTTGATTGTTGAAAACCAATGCTTTGATAACTGGGCCTTGGTAATCACACCTAAGCAGGAAGAGAGAACCCCGTGAGAGACTGCTTGATCTGGGGTGTTTTCTTGTCACCTCAACACCCACCCTGCCCAGTCCATCACCTTCTGGTGTCCACTCTAGCTGCTATCACCAAGGACTCTAGCAACCAAGAGAAACAAGAAGAAGGTGTAATTTACACTATGAGTACTCAGGGCTCTGATTCCAGTGGGACCACGAAGAAGGGGAGGCCCCCGTGGAAGACAGCTGATTGCACAGCACAAAGGCACCCAGTGCAAGTACGCAACTGACGAGAGGTTCGTGAGCACCAAGCAGAACTGTGAGCGCTGCCTCCAAGGGTATAGCCACTGCCTATTCCCAGACCACGAGACCTGGCCAGAAGCAACGTGAGGTCTGCTCACGTTTTTGATGAATCAGGAAGGATGGGCTTCAAGCTGAGCTGGGCGTGGTGGTGCACGCCTTTAATCCCAGCACTTGGGAGGCAGAGGTAGGTGGATCGCTGTGAGTTTGAGGCCAGCCCGGTCTACAAAGCAAGTCCAGGACAGGCAAGGCTACACAGAGAAACCCTGTCTCAAAAAACAAAAAACAAAACAAAAAGAAACAAACAAACAAACAAAAATCAAGCTAGAACTAGAAAAGGGCTATCATCCTCTAAATTTTTAAGAAATTATTATTAGAATGTGTTACGTGTCTGTGTGAGTGGGGGTGCGTGTGTGCTGCAGGGCATGTGTGGAGGGCAGGACAGCTTTCTGAATTTGGTTCCTTCCTTTACCACCATGCTTGGTGGCAAGCACCTTCACAAACTGAGCCATCTCTTCAATCCCCCAACTCTAGTCTCCTCTTTGCACATGTCATGTATGATGTATACGCACATGTGTGTGCTTTGTGCAGGGGGGGGCACTGTCTGAGTGTTTGCATGTGTACGGGCTCGCATCACGTGCAGATTCACAAAACACTGGAATCACGGGCCAATCACCACGCCGGCCTAAATGTTGGTCCTTACACTCGAGTGGCTAGTGCTTTATCCACAGAATCATCCCCCCAGCCACAAAGCCCTACCCCTTAAAAGCTCCACAATCCCCACAAATACCACAACTAGGGGAGACCAAGTGTTCAAACACACGGAGCATTGCGGGGAGGGTGGCATTTCTGGCTCAGATTCTTCATACCATGCATTAATGTAGAGAGCACACCCACCGGGAGATTCTTGAACTAGCAGCTAGGTTGTCTTTCCCCCCTCTCGTCCTTGCGTTCAATAAAGCCCTTGGAAAGGCGACTGGCCTGCCTGTCAGCCTGAGTCTGAACACTTCTGAGGGGCTTCTGCTGAGGTGGTGGGCTTCCCTTCCCTTCGCATACAGAGGGCTTTGCCTTTCATGTGAGCAAGATGAAGCCTGTTTCATCAGTAAACAGGGGCAAAAAGGAAAAAATTGTTTCTCCAATTATAGAGTTGCTGGGCAAAGATACTCTGCTTGGCTTCTTTGATATGAGATGAAAGATAAATTGCTTCATGTAAATAAATGTGTTTCCCTTTGAAGAGTACTCCAGTGCTGACTTGGGACAAACCATGCTGCAGCCAGGGGTTGTCATAGCAATGGGTTATATCTCTAAAATACAGATGCAACCTGGCTATTGGGATTTGTCACAGGGCAAATTTATGACAAGATCTTAACTGGCTTTGTTTTCTGTTCTAGAGTCAAGCTAGCCTTCATTCTGTAAAGTAGGTATTGCAGTAAGCTGAATGGGGTGGTTGATTTTATAGGGAAAAAATGAGGGCATGGGCAGTGAAAAAAGTAGAAACTAATGGCAAAAGAAGATTGGTCCCTCCTTCCTTCCTTCCTTCTTTTCTTTTTTGACAAGGTGACCTTGAATTCCCAGTCCTCTTGCTGTCCTTTCCTGCATGCTAGGATCACAGGCATGCAGTGTGCATCTGCTCCAAGCACAAAGAGAGCTCTGGGGGGCTTCAGAGTGTGGCAGGGTCAGGGGGACACACAGGAGGAAAAGGTTAATATCAGATTAGCTTTTGTGTAAGGGTTAAAACAGAGAATGAATGTGGTTTGCTGGAAAATTTGTCTGTTTCCTCTCTAGTCCTAATTTCTCAGGAAGTTGGGTTAAAGTGTATGTCCCTTTTCATGAGAAAGACCTTTAGCATGAGTGACTCCATTTTGATGTTTAGCCTGTTGAGGCCTAATAGTCAAAAACAATGAGCTCCTATGATTTTTTTTAATGGACTTTACCACACAAAAGGAGATGGGGTTTATAGACACTTTCCTGTATCCAGTATGTTTTTACCTGCTATTCTTAACCTCCAATTTCCCTCCTCTAAGCAAAGTCAAATGTACAGTTGCAATGCCATTGATGATGCTGTCCTTCCCGCTGCAGAGCCAGGTCAGGTAGACCAATGCTCATTTGGAAGCAATGGCTGTTATAATCTTATGGCTTGGTAAGAAATGATATAGACACAAAACAGAGGGATATGGTTAAAAATCAAAAGTGCAAGCCAGGCATGATGAGTCATGCCTGTAATACCGGCATTTAAAGGGCAAAGGCAGAATCATGAGTTCTGGGGAAGTTTGGGCTATACAGCAGTTCTAAGGCAGCTGGGCTGCATAGCAAGACTAGTCCATTAGCAATTATGCACAGTGTGAAGACCCGCTCTCATAAAAACAAAGTAAGAATTCACAATGCAGAGGAAATCCTAGCAAACCATCAAATGCCGCTGTATTTGCCCAGCATTTGGAAGGCAGAAAGCCGGGGGATTGCCACAAGTTTAGGGCCAGGCTATGTTGTAGCCTGTGTGAAACCCTCTCTCAAAAGAAGTGAATAAATAGATAAGTTAGGTAGACAGACAGGTAAGTAAACAGACAGACAGACAGACAGAGAGACAGATCTCCTTTATCACCCTTCTCATAGTTCTTACTAAAGATAACAATCACGACAATAAAAGCATCAGTAATAAGTTAGATGTAATGATTTACAGAGGGTTTAGTAGGTGCCAGGCAGCATTCTGAAGTCCTTCTAAGCATATATTGAAATGAAAATTAGAATGATCTTCTTTTCTTCAGATTAAAACACTAAGGCCAGGGTCCCCTACTGCATTCATCCCCTGCAGTCTAGGGCTCAAGCCCACACTCTCCTCGGCTTTTGCATTCTTCTCATGCTGTGGAATCTCTTGAAACATTTGCATGGGGGGGGGGATTGGGGGGTAGATGAAGCACATACCCTGTAGAGTCTCATCAGAGACAATCCCAGGTGCAGGGGCAAGTGAGCTAATGTCCCCGCAGTAGGTGTACACAGACAGGCAGGCACTGTTAGAGTACAGTGACAGAAGATGAGCCTCCTAGACAAGCTAATTTCAAAGATTTAGGAGAGCAGGAAGAACCAGAGACCCCTGTTAAAGGTCACCCTGGGGAAGCATCTCTAAGTGTGTTGTAGGGAGTGTTCTGGAAACCCAGAGGCTAACAACAGTTGAGTCCCCGTGTGGATGGCTGCTAACTGTCCTAATCACAGGATTTGTTCATGAAACTATAGGAGGCCTTTGTTTGGGAGGAAGCTCCTCCCCAAGGCTTGCTCCACTGAACTAGAAAAAAATAGAAATGGAGTCAGTCACACATGCTGAAAGGTCACTGGGCTGGCTAGTTTCATGTCAACTTGACACGCGCTAAAAGGGAGGGAACTTCGATGGAGAAAATGGCTCCATGAAATCCAGCTGGAAGGCATTTTTTAAGTTAGTGACTGATAATGGAGGGCACAGCCCATGGTGAGTGGTACCATCCCTGGGCTGGTGGTCCTGGCTTCTGTAAGAAAGCAGGCTGAGCAAGCCACGAGGAGCAAGCCAGTAAGCAGCATCCCTCCCTCCCAGGTTTCTGCATCAGCTCCTGTCTCCAGGTTCCTGCCCTGTTTGAGTTCCTGTCCTGACTCCCTTCAGTGATGCACAGTGATGTGGAAGTCTAAGACGAATAAAACTCTTTCTTTCCCATCTTGCCTTTTGGCCACGGTGTTTTGTCACCGCAAAAGAAACCCTGACTAAGACACCCATCAAGCTTCCAGCCGACCTGCTGAGAAGCAGCATTACAAAGACAACATTCCAGCTATAGTAGAGGTCGGTGTCAAGTGACACGGTAAGGACTTTCCCTCTGCTAAATCCACCCATGGGGAGTCACCTTAAATAGTTAACTCATCCACTTACTTTTCTATGTTCTGTCTACCTGACCCCATCTTACAGGGGGCGTGGCTTTGAAATGACTCCCATTTCTCCGTCTTTTTTCTCGCCCTCTCTTCAGTCTTGCTTTCTCTTCATCACCAGCCTCTGCCATGCGATCCATCTTCTCCAATCCTAACTGCCCCAACCTTGCCCCAGGATTTGGTGAGCTCCATCCTCTGAGGAGTAACTCCAAACTTACGAAGGAGAAGCAAGGGATGCTGGGAATTTGGGTTCTCTGGAACATCCAGGTGAGTCTTACCAAGGGAATGCAGGAGGCACAGAAGGAGATGCCTCAGAACCTCGAAGCTGTACCGGCCTTCCAAGAAATGGAGAAGGGCTTAGCCTAGTGGAGGAAGCGGATTCATGAAGGGGTCCAAAGATCTTAGGGTTACCAAGTACGCCCGGCTTGTGTGACACTAAAGACATTCCTGTGGCAGTTCTGAAGCTGGGACAGTTCTTGCCTCACACCTCACTGGACCCCAGATTGCAGATTCTCCACCCCCAGAGGGCTCCAGCTTCCTGGGCATCAGAAGGGAAATACTGCTCAATCAAGTGTCGCATCTTGAACTGAGCATGACTGGCAGCTCCATGGGCTCCCTGAGGTATTTGCATCTTTAAGAAAAAAATAATAATAAAAGGAAGGAGCCATAATTTGTTTTGCCTCCTACATTTCCTTTGTAGCTGAAATTGCATTTCAGAGTTAACTTCAAAACCAACAGTAGAACTCATAGCCGCACTCCAGAAAAATAAACCCTGGCCTCATTTGTCATTTCTTTTAAGTTGGCTAGGGAATATAAAAATTTCCACTTCTCTCTTAAAAGGATGCCTTACCAAACGTAGACTCAGATTTTTCACTGTCCTTTCAAACCAATTCTAATTTCTGCTTGATTTCCCTATGTTTGGTGCTGTGACTTTGAGAGAAAGGGAAAAAAAAATTTTTTTTTCTACATATATGTAAGGTCATGTGTTTGGAGCCTATTAGGACAAATGAGAAAAGCAAGATGGATAGTTAAACCATATATTGTATGCAGAGCCGATCTAAATCCCAAAGCAGTGGGCTTTACCAAAAACAACTAATTATAATAAAATATACATACAGATGTAATGACAAAGGCCTATGACCCCAACATTTGCTAGGGAATTTGCCTTTCAGCAAGTAATAGCGCAAGCATGGCTTTCCCCTAGAGACATTAAGTCTACAGCTGAGACTGCAGACAAGTGGATAAAAAGGGACCTTGAGCCTGGAGCCCAAATCCAAGTTGAAGAGAGGCGGGAACAGATGAAGTCTATTGCTGGCACTGAGTACAGGGTTAAAAAGGAAGGCATCTGGATAAACAAAGCCTTTTACAGTGTAGAGACACTGTACATGGACTCTATCATTACCTGGGTTCAAGTTCTAGCTCTGTCTGCCACACATTCTCTGTGTGGGGGTGGGGAAGGTGATTTTGGTAAAGCAGCAGTCCTGAGCATACCTACCATCATGGCCAATGTCTTCATTGTCAGCTTGACCACATGAGGAGTCATCCAGACACACTTGGTGTGTGTGCTGTGGTGGAGTAGGTGGGGTGTGTGAGCAGGTGTTTTCCAGAGACCCTGAACTGAGAAAGACCCACCCTTAACATGGGTGTCACCATTCCATCCGGGGAGGGGGGGTTCTTAGACTGAATACAAAAGGGGAAAGGCTAATCAGTTTTCTCTCCCTCTCTCTGCTTCCTGACTGTGGACACAGCATGACCAGCCACTCCCAGCCTTGCCACCCTGACAGACCGTGAGCCAAAGACGCTCCTTCCGTTGCTTTCGGCAGGTACTCTGTTACAGCAATGAGACAGAAGAATGACTATACTACCTTACAAGCTTACTATAAGGATACTCCATAAATTAGCATATACAAAACAACTGTATAAGCTTACTGTAAGGATACTTCATAAATTTGCATATACAAGACACCTGCAACCATGCCTCCCACTTAAGCAATGTTTGGTATTTGCTCACATTAGATTGGTAACAGAAACCTCTGATCTGTCTCTTGAGCAGATGAGCTGTTTTTAAAAACTTGCTGTGCAACATAAGCTATACAGCAGGGCCCAGTGCAATCTGCCAAGTTGCTCTCCTGGAGTCCCTAGGTGAAGCCCTGCTGTCTGAATGAACTGTGCAAGTTTAAAACTCGGGAGGTGAAAATCCTGGTCTGGCTATTTTTGAAAAATAGAAAGATTAGGCTGTACAAGACTCACCTTCCACAGGGTCACTACACACTAGAGCTGAGTGGGGGTCCAGTGGGCTGGGAGCTCCACCAACTCATCAGACTCCAGTCAACTTGTTACGCTATAGGCAACTGTGTTTGGTGTTGTTATTTAAATCAGAGATCAGCACATTGTGGCCCAAGGGTCAAATCCAGGATGGGGGTGGTGGTGGTGGTAGTGTGTGTGTATGTGTGTGTGTGTGTGTGTGTGTGTGTGTGTGTGTGTGTGTGTGCAGCATTGTAGGACTCTAATGGTAGCTATTCCTTCAGAGGACAATGCAGATGTAGCTCACAAAATCTAAAGTATTAATATCTGGCTCCAAACAGAAAAAGGTCATGGATGTTTGCAAGACATTATCCTTCAGCAAAGAATTTGCTCAAAAATAGCATATTTTACCATTCATTCATTTTCCTTTTTGTTTTAAATTTGTATTACATTTTTGGGTGTTTGGGTGTGTGTGTGTGTGTGTGTGTGTGTGTGTGTGTGTGTGTGTGTGTGTGTGTGTGTGTAGGGATGTAGGTGTACCAGGCACAACTGGAAGTCAAAAGACAACTTGCAAGAATTGGCTCTTCTACCATATGAGTCAAATTTAGGTCATTAGGCTCTGCAGAAGCAACTTTATCTGAGGAGCCATCTCACCCCTGAGTCCGTTATTTTGATTTTGAGACAAGAGACTCACACTGTAACTCAGGTTGGCCTCAATTTTGTCTGTCTATGACAAACATTAGGGGCAAACGTGAAAGCCATCATAATAGTTTTGGAAGAACAGGGGTTCACTGTGTAGCCCAAGCTGGCCTCAATTAACAATCCTCCTGCCTTAGCCTCCTGAATGCTAAGATTATAAGCATGATCCACTGTGCCTAGATTTAGCTTTTATTATTATTAATATATATGTATACATATGCATACAAATACACACATATACATATATAACACCTAATTTAAAATATGTTGGTATACACATCTGAGGCATATGTCATTAATTCTGCTACAGATTCATACAGTAGACAGCACCCTTCTTATACGTTTACATAAACAGTCAGATGAGCCTGACTTTGTGCTAGAAATATCCATGTAAATGTTCTTGTGGGATGTAGCAAAGAGACATGCCACACAGATAGAAGACCTCACATGTTACCTGGGACATCAACTAAATGAGTCCATTAGATTCCAGGGATGGTATCTATCAACTCCCTTTTCCATTAGTTATAAGGGAACTAATTTGATTTAATATAGTTCCATTCCTATTATATCTTCCTATCAAATAAGAATTTAATGAGAGCCTTTACATTTTTTTCCTTGGCAGGCATCTAAGGAAGGAATTAATATTGATATTTTGCTAGATGCTTTCCATCCTCGAGGGCATATTTTATATCATAAACATGATATACAGACATGATGTAGAATATATTGATGATTTATATCCAATGTACTCTTGCCCGAAGGCTCTGGCACATTAAAAATGTCTAATAAATATTTGTTGAATGACTTAATATACTGGGAACAGGGGTGGGGAAGATTCTAAGAGCCAAGGCTAATCTTGCAGGGAGTTCTACGCTTGGGACAAGCTTTCAGAACTGTCATTTGTTGGGAACAAGGAATTATGTCTCTGCTTATGCATCATGAGATGAGAGAAGCCATAGGAGCAATTGATGGGGAGACCTAGGACAAAATAGTTATATGGTTCTGAGGAATTTCCTTAGGGGAAACAGAAACTAGAGTCACAGGCTCCTTATCCAGGGCATTTTTCAACAGCCGGTTATTACTAGCCTCCATCACTAAAGGAGGACCCAGGTACACATTACAGCATCTACCACATGGTGATCACTCAGTAAATATGAGTTTCTACCCCATGAATAACTTCCCCATAAGTGAAAGAACAGGTAACAGACTTCTGCATATCTTGGTAGCTGACATGCATAGTCATTCTCAGTTGTATTAGATGTGTCCTAGTTAGTTAGTTAGTTAGTTAGTCAGATACAGCCAGGATTATCTAAGAACAGAAAATTCCTCAGTTCAATTGACACAATAGTCAGCTTTGTGGGGCATTTTCTCCATTAGTCTTAGGCACACCCTAAACACTGAAACCTTCTGTTTCGGAAATTGTGTTTTGAGATGCTGTGGCCCAAACCCAAACCCTTCTACTACTGAGCCAGACCCAGCCCTAATTACTTGTTTGTTTGTATTGAGACAGGATTTTTCTATGTAGCCTAGCTGGCCTTGAATTGTTTTGCTTCCTTTATCTTTTTTTTTTTTTTTTTTTTTTTTTTTTTTAGTGCTGGGGATTGAACTGAGGATTGTTAGGAAAGAGTTGTGCCATAGAGCTATGCTACCAAGCCATCACTAACAACTTCTAGTCTTTTCTAACTCTACAATTATGATTCTATAATTCAAAAATAATTTATAGGCTCTTTATCCTGAGTTTTGTACCTATTATCTTATGGGGAAACTGGACACGTTAACTGTACCTCCCTAGTGCACACAGATTAAGTAAAATAATGGTAAAGCACATACAGGAAAACCTGATGTGGCAAAAGTGTCATAACGCTAGCTAGGATTAGTCCTACTTGTGTCTGACTAAGGACTCACTAGACCTCACTAAGGTCTACTCTTCCCCAAGGTTTCTGAACAATATACAATCCCTGACTCATCTAATCTGCCTTCAGTGTTTTTATTTTCTTCAGATTTCCTAGAGTGATCTAAGTAACTTGAGTTTCCACTCAAAATCACACAATCAGTGTGTGTGTGTGTGTGTGTGTGTGTGTGTGTGTCTTCCAGAGTACTCAGAAAAGTAGTTTGTTTGCATGTCAGTGTGTTTTGTGTCCATGCTATGGTTTGGATAGAATTTGGGGGCATCCCTCGGGAGTTTATATATTGGAAGCTTATTCCTTAGTGTGGCAATCTTAAGAAGCTTTAAACTCTAAAGTTCAGTGGGATGTCATTAAGTCACTGAGGGCAATGCCCTTGGGAGAGACGCAGCTCCCATGGGACCCTTGTTAGCTTTGTTATGAATGAATGCTGTAGGAGAGCAAGCCTGATCCTCAAGTCTCTGGCTCCTTGCCTTGCTGAGTGATGACTCTCCTGTGTGCCCCTGCCGTTATGATGCTATTGGCCTGGAAGCCTTCAGCAGAGTACAGAAGGGAGTAATGCTATCCTCTGGGACCTCCAGATTATAACCCAAACAGACCATCTTCTTTACAAATTATTCAACCTGGAAGCTGAGAGTAGCGGCCCAGGCCATGTAATTCTAGCACTTGAAAGCCCGAGGCAGGAGGATCATAAATTCTAGCCAATCTGAGCTACATAACAAGACCCTGTCTAAAACATAAAACCAAGTGGGCATAGCAGTGCATGCCTATGCTCCACAAACTCCAGAAGCCGAAGCGGGGACGTCATCGCAAGTTTGAGGCCAGCCTACCTGGGGTACATAGTGAACTTCTCTGTCAAATGACTAAAAGTCAAATACAGAGCAAAATCAATCATCCAATCTTTCTTAAAGTAATGGGAAACAGACTAGTGCAACCACCCCCAGATGTTTTTCACAAACCAACTATTCAGCACCTTTCCTGATAGCACATGTCTGTCCATCTTGAATCTACTTGCGAAGTAAATAAATGTCAAACTCTTCACCTCATGCAGTGCTCATTTGCCAGCAAAGGTTTATGGTGAAACCAGTCTCAGGTACATTAGAAACATGGTCCAGATCGGAGGTAATAAACTGCAAGGCAGCACCTCTAGCGGAGGAGCTATTCCACCAATTTGTAGGCACTTTTCAAGTGGACCCAAAACAGCCCCCAGAGACTGTTCCCAGAGGTGTCACTGCCCTGTTCAAAGAAAGTCATGAATCACTCGTGCCTTTGATTTTTCAACTTGGCACTTCAACATCACCTAGAAAACATTAAAAAGTCAGGTGCCTCAGGTCATACACTCACAGTTCCTGACTTGACATCAATATCTTTTAAGTCCTGTTGGTGATCCAAATTGCAGCAACAGTTGAGAAATACTGACCACAGCGTCAGAAAATGAACATAGCTGCCAAAATAGCTGTGATTTCATTATTTAATACCAATAGTATGCCTTGACCCCCAAAAGATTTATAAAAATATTTTAAAACTTTTAATGATTTTAGACTATACTATATATTCAGTCAAGTCCGGGGAGCTAGTCATGTACATAACTTCCTATACTCGCACATTTAAAATAGGTTTTGATATAGTCGTTGATGATCTTATACATAAGGTACTTTGATGATGTTTACCTCTGTGATGGTTTGAATAAAAAACGGCCCCCACAGTTCCATAGGGAGTATCACTATTAGGAGGTGTGGCCTTGTTGGAGTAGGTGTGGCCTTGTTGGAGGAAGTGTGTCACTATCTTTTCCTGCTGCCTGCCAATCTGATTTAGAATTCTCAGCTCCCTCTCCAGAACCATGTCCACCTGCATGCCCCCATGCTTCCTGCCATAACAATAACAGTCTAAACCTCTGAATTGTAAGCCAGTCCCAATGAAATGTTTTCCTTTGTAAGAGTTGCCATGGTCATGGTGTCTCTTCACAGTAATAAAACACTAACTAAGATGAAAGTTGGTACCAGGGACTGGGGTGTTGCTTTGATAGACCTGACCAAGCTTTTCTGTTTGGAGGAATGTGATCTTTGAAACCTTGTATTAGAAAATCAGTTGAATGCTTTAGGTGGGACTTAGTGGGCCATTCTAGTAGGAATATGGAAGACAGTGGTGCTGAGGGTGATTTGAATGGTGGGGCCTGGCTTACAAGGTTTTAGAATAGAAGAATATTTATATGTGGCCTAGAGATGTTTTTGTGATATTTTGGCAAAGAGCACAGCTGCTTCTGCACAAAAACTCTGCCTGAGGCTAAAGTGAAGAGTTTTAGATTAATTCCGTTGACAAAGAATAGCTCAAAACAGCCTAGTATAGACTCTGTCATATAGTTATTAGTGTTTACTCTTATGCAGATCTATAATGAAAAGAAGCAAGCTGAGCAAAGAAAAATACAAAATGTACAAATTGAGAAGAAAAAGCCACCAGGAAGTGAAATGGTGCTAAGTCTTGTGTTCAAAGAGATAAATAGATTAAAGAAAAGCCTGGTGTTAAATGGAATAAGAGCAATACTCCACCCAGCTAAATTTCTAATATATAAAAAGGAATTAAAGAAAAAATTAGAGCTAGATGTGGTGGCATACACTTTTAGTCTCAGTACTCAGAAGGCAGAAGCTGGTGGGTCTCTAAGTTCAAGGCTGTCTGGTCTATAGAGCAAGTTTCAGCCAAGGTTAGATGGTGAAGGAAATCATCAAAACCAGAAAGTTGGTGAAGATGTAATTGAAGGAGGGACCATGTTTCAGCTGCAGCAAGCAGAAGAACTTGACAGCTTTGGCTGTGTGGGTTTTGGTTTTACAGTCAAGGAGAGAAGAAGGGGGTTGTGGAATCTCCCTCCGAGACTAAGGAAAGCTGCTGAGGCCAGGCATATGACAGAGGTGTCCCTGTATGGAGGCCTAAAGAGGCCATTGTGTAAAAGCTGTGAAGGCAAAGCCTGGATTGCATTGGAGACCCCAAAATGTTGGAGATGCTAGAGTCATGATACACCTGATAAGGAGAGCTGCTAACAGGGAGTAAAACCAGTCTAAGGGAAAGAAGTGTGTTTCAGTTGAGGAAACTGAAAGGAGTTGGAGATCTGAAGAGTGCTTTGATATCAGACATGGAGATTCAGTGTTTGGAGTTTGCCAGCTGGTGTTTGATCTTGCTTTGGTCCAGTATTTTCTCATTATGCTCCCTCTCTACCCTTTATGAATGGTAATGTATATCCTATGCCATTATATGTTGGAAGCATGTGGTCTGCTTTTTTATTTGATTTTACAGGAGACTATAGTTAAGATATTGCAAGGATCTCAGAAGAGACTTGGGGTTTTAAGCAAGTTTGAGACTATTATAGAATGTGGGGACTTTTGAAGCTGAACTAAATGCAATTTGCATTATGTTATGACTACGGGTCTATGGGTGTCAGGGAGTGGAATGTGGTGGTTTGAATAAAAATGACCCTTACACCTCCTTGGCCCTGCAGCAGGTGGGAGAGCTGGCCTCCTGGTCATGAGAGGAGGAGAGCTGTCCCTGCCCCTCACTGGCTGCAGCATTCAGGAACTTGGGCCCTGCAGCACAATAGAGCTAGTCCTGGTAATGAAGGCATGGGTGAGGCCCCCAGGGCGTGAGAGCAAGAGAGCTGACCCTGCCTCTCGCCAGCTGTGGCATTCAGTGAGCTAGCCGAGGAAGTGCTGGAGAGCTTGCTCTAGCGGTGTAAGCATATGAGAGCTGGTGGGCTAACCAACTCAGCTAACTCCCAGGCCCACATCCAGGGTTTTGAGTTGTCCCACCTTAACATGTACTTGATCTGTGACCTACTAGAGTATGTGAAAACGCTGGTCCTGCAGATCCAACGCTTCAGGATCTCCATGACACAGGGCAACAACAGGATATTCCAGAGGTGTCTCCATGAGGATGCAGTGTTGATAGTGTAGCCAAAGCCAGAGGCCTTGAAACAGACCAATGACTCATTGCACTGAACATTTACAAGTAAAGATGTGTAGACAAAAGGGGATACTGTGTGACATACTATGGCTTCCCCAACAAGATTTGTTTGTTTGTTTGTTTAATTCTATCTTACTTTATTTTATTTTGGGGAGAGATTGCAAGGACATATAGGAAGAGATGGGGAAATGAGTAGGATTGGGGTATATGGTGTGAAATTCACAAAGAACCAATAAAAAGTTTAAACATTTTTGTAAACTTCATTCCACTTTTTTTTTTTTTTTTTTTTTTTTAGCTTTTTGCAGTTTGGAAATGTATACTCAGGAAAGTAAAGACTATACAGTTAATAACTAAAAAAGAAAATCAAACATCCATACTCGAGCGGAGATACTTGCAGTACCAAGAGCTCCCGTGAGGTTTTCCCTCATAAGCTTCTCCTTCCCAGAATTCTATGGTCCTGAACTATCCATCACTTTATTGCCAGAGTTTCTACTTGTAAACAGTGTAAGTTAGCTTTATGTGATTCCTTAAATCTGTATTCCTGTGTTTAAAAATCCCAGACTTACAGAAAATTATCTAGGCGACACAATGGACTTTTCCATACTCTTTAGCTAGATTCCCAACTTTAGTGTTTTATTGTTTTCTTTGTATCTTAGTCTCCGTATACATATATATGACATGTATGTAATGTGTATATGCATGTACATATTTGCTGAACTATTGAAATAAATGTGAAGCCCTGAAAAAAATGTGGCCTTCGTAGGCCCCTATTAGGAAGTGGGACCTTGTTGGAGAAAAAGTGTCAGTCTCTTCCTGCTGCCTGCTACCTCTCCAGCACCATGTCTTACCCAAGTGCCACCATGCCGTGATCATGGTGTCTCTTCACAATGGAGGGGTGGGGGTGGGTAGGGGGAACTAAGACAACATCCATTATTCTCCTGCCTCCCCACCGCCACCCCCCACACACACCCACATAAAATACTGTTTACTGCTGTAGCCTTCTTATTTCCATTGAGTCATGCTCTGTCTTCCATATCTTTTTGTGGACAGGGACCAATGAGTTTCATTAGGGCTGCTTGCATGACATGGGTAGGGGTTACTTACTAGGGCATGGGCACCTTACCAGTGGCTACACCACTGAAGAAAATGACTGCCACTCCTCCACCAACCACTAACTGCTAAGAGCTCCTCAGGAAGGGGTGATGTCTAGAGAGGAACGCTGATGGGCCCGGTCAAGGACAAGTCTTGTGCAGGCAGTCACAGCTGCTATGAGCTCAGGAGCGCAATGGCAACCAGACATACTTTTAAGCTTTATATAATTATGCAACTCAATAGTAAGTAAGACATATTACAGGTATCTATGACAACTGTATTTATCCTTCCTAAACACAGGTTGCCCCAATGGCCTAATTACCTTACATGGAGCCCCGCCTCACAAAGTCATTTAACATCTCTACAATAGGGAGCAAGCTTCTAACCCTTGAGCCCTTGAAAAACCACAACACATTAACAGGGGATAAAGGGGGAAAAGAGAAATGAAAAGGTATGAAATTTACATAGTTCTTGAGTCAGGCACAGTGTCATACACTTGTAATCCCAGCTCATGGAAGGCTTAGGCAAGTGGAACACGTGAGTTCAAGGTTAGCCAGAGCCACATAGCAAGTTCCTACCATAAGCAAGTAAAGTTTTTACTGTGGGGTTTCTCAGAGGCCTTAATACATTAGTGTATCATACTAAGGGAGATACAGAAGTTGTAAAGTTTTCTCTCTGGCAAGAGGAAGCAAATCAAGGGACAAGAAAGTACAAACCTGTAAGTGGAGACTGGGGACTGACTTTCACATGAACTCTGGTGCCCCATATTTGGCCATGTCTCCTTGATGGGGAAGCCCAATGCCACTAGGAGGATAGCAGACTACCAAGAAGAGACTTGATACCCTAGCATCATATTCAAGGGGAGGAGGTCCCCATCAGTCACAGTCATAGGGAAGGGGAATGGGGTGAAAGCGGGAGGGAGGGAGGAATGGGAGGATGCATGGGATGGGATAGCAATTGAGATGTAATATGAATGATTTCATTTTTCAATTTTCAAAAAAAAAAAGCCAAAAAAAAAAGTACAAACCTGGAGCCAGTACTCCCAAGAGGATGATGCTACGTTAGCAACAAAAGTCCTATCTTCTTGGGAACTGATTTCAGAAGGTAGCAGGTGCTGTTTACTGCATGGATGGATGGCTACACTCTGCACTTAACAGAATGTGAGAGTCAGTCTTCATTGCAAGCTTAGCTGGATTTAGAACCACTGTGGAAACACACTTTTAGCTTTGTCTATGACAAAGGTGTAACTGAGGAGAAAGGACTCACCAGTAGCACCTTCCTAGAGCCTAGGGTCCTGGGGTAGATGAAAAGGACTGTGTGAGCCCCCAGGATTCACCTCTTTCGGCTTCCTGACTGTGGGAACACTGTGATCTGCTTCCCTGCCTCCTGTGGCCACGCCTTACCTGCCACAAACAACCCCGCAAATACAGACCCCAAACAAACCCTTCCTTCCTCACGTCACCTTTGTGATGAACGAAGCCATTAAGACAAACGGTGAGCCACGTCCTTGTCTACTGCCATCTGTGGACTCTAAGGAGCTCTACATGTCTCAGTATGATTTCCATCACTGCGAAGAGACAGCATAACCAAGGCAACTCTTAGAAAAGAAAACATTTAATTGGCGCTGGCTTGCAGTTTCAGAGGGTTAGTTCATTATTGTCACGGTGGGAAGTGTGGTAGTGCCGCAAGTGGACGTGATGCTGGAGAATTCTACGTCCAGATCCACAGGCAGCAGGAAGAGACTATGAGCCACTGGCCTGGCGTGAGCATCTGAAACCTCAAAGCCTACCCACAGTGATACTTCCCTCCAAAAAAAGACCACACCAACTCTAACAAGGCCATGGTTCCTAATAGTGGCACTCCCTATGGGCCTATGGGGACCATTTTTATTCAAACCACTACAACGTGGGAGGGCTGAAAGTTAGTGGCCCTAGGCACTTGGTCCCCCTAAAAACAGAGCTAGGGTCAGTGGGAAGAGTTGGGTGTCCTTACTTGGTATGAGAAAAGAAAGCTAAGAAGTATAAAAGGGGCACGGTCCTACACAGAATTAACAAATCCTTAGCTTATCTTACCCACCTCTACCTGATTCAGCCACCATGAGCTACAGGTAGGTTTCCTATGATTAAATATGTTCCCATAAATAAAAAGGCCTATATAAACCTTAATGACATGGCCTATGCTAATATTAGGAGTCACTTTTATCATCAGAGTTGTTGACATCCATAGGATACTCTCCGTTTATGCGAAGAATAAGCCAGGAGAAGCTTCATTTGAGAATCCAAAAGCATATAAAAACCTACACTAGTTTTCCACAAACTTGCAAAGCAGAAGGAAGAAAGAATTCATTAACGTGACGTGCACCAAGTCCGTTTGAAGTCTCCCTCTCTAAAACCTTGGATGTGAGTTGAAGGTTCACATCAGTTCACTGGTTAATAGCCCGTGGTTTCCTCCAGTCATTCCAAATGTGTCTTACTGACAGATGGCTCCCCTGGGCCAGCACTGCAGTGATTAATTGGGTAGAGAGCATGGGTCTGCACGCAGCAGGCTGGTACCTGCTTCCTACAGCTAAACTGAAGCCGCATACAATGAGTTGACAAAACATGGCTGTGACTTAACTTCCTTTAGGTATAACTTATCCTTCCACATCTATTTCTGCAGACATGGCTGCTGGGGGGGGGGGGGGGGCACGCGCCCTAACTGCACATCTCTCTAATTCTGTTGGTGGTTGCAAAGCTGAAGTGTAGCGGCCTTTTAAGTGATATTTTTTTCACTCTTAATCTTTAATTTTTTTTTTAAAAAAATCTCTCTCTCTCTCTCTCTCTCTCTCTCTCTCTCTCTCTCTCTCTCTCTCTCTCTCTCTGTGTGTGTGTGTGTGTGTGTGTGTGTGTGTGTGTGTGTGTGTGTATGTCGTGCACACGCGCACTTGGAAATTTTCCTGTAGTCTCTTGTAGCGAAGTGTTTGGTCTAACAGGCCCCAAGCCTGCCTTGAGCAATATAAAAATACACATGTGATTTAAATAAGACCCTGTTTCCAAAACACAAGGGATTTGGATCTTTCTGCTTAGGAAATGTATCCATGCTTAAAGCCTCTGGCTTCCCAGCTTATCATAATACCCGAAGAACAGTCCTCTTCCGTGCAAGTTCCATTTGCATTTCACTCTTGCTGCACCAGGGAAGGTGTTGAAAGATTGCCTCATGCCACGTCAAAAGGTGCACAAAGAGCCTTGAGACTATGAGAAATAACTGGTTTTGAGAATGGAAGGGAAATTCCCCAAGCTAACGTCCTCTGTAAGACGTAAAAGGGGAGCTGGAGAAATGGCGCAGCCGTGACGAGCATGTGTTGCCCTGCAGAGAACCCAAGTTCAATTTCCCAAAAACCCAGGGTGACCCCCGGCTCCCTGAAACTCCAGATCCAGAGTATCTGGTCCTCTCTTCTGGCCTCCAAGGGAAACTGCGTTTGTGAACACATGCACATAATTAAAAATTAAAATGATAAATCTTCTAAGAAGGATGTAGAGGAATCCATTATCAAATGTAAGCAATGACAGTGCAGCTCAAATATGCTTGAAATTAAGCATAAATGTGTGTACAAAGAGAGCCAACGACACTCGGCCCAGGAACAGGCCCCACGTCCCACCCCTGACGCCTCCATGGATTCTCTCCTCCCCCATGTCTAAACATCCTCTCCTCAGACACACACCTCCACACACTTTCTCTTCCAAAGAAACACCAGCCTTGCCCCTACCTCTCCTCCCTACTCTTCCCTTAAGCATTCACTTTTCCTTACTACATTTTATACCTTAAGATTTACTTTATTTTAAAATTATAAGTATGGTAGGTCAATCTGTGTGTAGGTATGTGGACACAAGGAATAGGTACCCAGAAAGCCCAGAAAAGAGCTTCAAATTCAATTTATTTTATTTTAAAGTTATGTGCAAATACATGTGTATCTGTGTGTAGGCATATGGTGCTGAAGTGACAGGTGGATGCGAACCATCCAATGTAGGTGTTCGGATCTGAACTCCATTCCTCCTCCATCTGCAAAAGCGGTACCTGCATTAACCACTGACCCTCCCTCTGGCCCCTTAGTCTACACTCCTTAGTAAGTTTTCTATACTACATTAAAAGTGGCAAAGATTATGACTCAGAATAAATGAAAAATATTCCTTAAAATGATGAGTTGGGGTAAGATTAAAGAGTAAGGTAAAAGAACCCCTTTTTAAAGGCTTTATGCTGTGTCTTTCACTGTACTGTTATCTGAGATGCTGTCTGACGGGAATGAAGCATGGGTTTGTCTCTGTCACGTCCAAATCTAGTGACTTTGATTTAATCCTCTACCCTTTGACCCTCACATCCTCATCTGCAAATAGAAATAATCACTCTTGCCTTTGCGGAATTACGGTGACGCTCGGTAATGAAATCCACAGTGCGTCTGGCACACGGTCAGCCCTCATTAACTTGCAGTTACTATTATTATTTCGATCTAAATTCCATGAGTGATATGCTTCTGTATTTAATTCGAGTAGGTGGTAGCATTTCATTTGTAAAATCAGCGTCAGGAAGGGGATCTCAGTCACTGAATGTGATCATTGTACAAGAATGAGCTCGTGCACCTTGCAGTCACAATATTAAGAAGGCAAATCGCAAGTAACTCAGGAGCTTTTCAACATTGTTATTAACAAAAATGAAAAGTAAAACGAACCAGAGTAACAGTGGCAGCAGCAGCAAGAGGAGTTGGGGGCGGGGTAAAATAGGAAGAAGGGGAGGAGGAGGGGAAGAGACATGGAGGATGAAGAAGCATCTCATATGCCTGTGGTACAAGATCACATCAAGGTGGAGAGGAGAATGGCTCGAAGCCAGAGACTACGAGAGACATTTGTTTACTTATATAGTTGGCAAAATTCAGGGAATTCAAACATGCACCACCTGGTTGGAGAGGCAGGGAGAGGAGAAGCTGACAGGCTCCCAGAGTAGAAAGCAATTTGTCAGCGTTGATCACAATGAAAGATGCACACATCTTTGTTGCAACGGCTCCATTTCTTTTATAGGCTGTGATTGACAAATAAGCTTGCACATCTGAGAGGAAATGTCCATAACCAACGGGCAAGGGTTGTCTAGAGAATGAAGACTTTTAAAATGTATCAGGTCGCTCTGTGTAGGCATAAGAAGGGTACTCAGAGGCAGGTGTGGTTGCACATAGTTTGCATCTCAGCACTTTGGAGGAAGAGGTAGGCAGAGTTCAAGGCTAGCTTGGTCTACATGGCAAGCTCTGGTACAGCAAGGGCTACATATTCAGAGCCTGTTTCTAAACAAATACTTAAATAGAAAGAAAAAGTTCTGCATATGTGACATGGCATCACACACATACACAGACTAATAATTGCAATAAACATGTCAACTATATGATTACTGATGGAAGTATAGCTTTGTCAATACATAGATAAATATTTGGAAGGACATGTCTGTTATCTCTGAAGAGAGTCTAACATGAAAGGAAAGCTTGAATATCTGCTTTTGTTTCATGAGATTTCATACTGAAATGCATTATGTTTTACTTCTTCATAGATTTTGTTTTAACAGAGTCTCATTAGTTGTCCAGATTGACCTTGAACTCACAATCTGTCTACTTTAGCATTCATAGTTACTGGGGTTTCAAGTAACCAGCACACCTGGCTTTGCAATATATTTTTAATATGCTATGAATTCATCATGTGCATGTGTTATTTTAAAAATAAACACTGTGGGGATTTTGCATGTACCTGCTTACAATGAATGCTCTGCTACTTGGCAAAAAAGGATGTAACCTCTCCTTCCTCAGCCGAGCCTAGCAGCTTTTCTTTCCCCAAAGGTCCTTTTCCAACTGCTTACGTGTTCCACAGCATTGACTTTTCCTGGGGAGATGTGAGCAGAGGTCTACTTGCCCTGGTTGAAGGCACACACAATGGGCCAATTTAAAGATTGGACTAGGGTCTAGCCTGGTGAACTGATGAGCTTATTTGGCTTCCTATAAGCGGCAGGAACGAGGGTCCCTTACAGAACCACAGGAGACTCCAAAGCGCGCGGGCACTGAGAAGTCACACTCCAATGTGGATACCGACCCTCCTCGTAGCTGCATGAAAGAGGTCATCGAGCAGTTCTCCCCACCCCACCCCACCTATTTCCAGTTAGCTTTCCCCCTCCTAAATACTGGAACACTCAGCCCCCCACCCCACCCCTGCCCCTCCCCAAAGCCAACAGGGGCAGAATTGTGTAGAGCAGGGAGGGAGGCACAGGAGCAATGATCTGTCCTTTTATGAAGGAACCTCAATAAGCCAGACCTTGTTGAGAGGCACTTGCAGGTCATCACAGTTGCCCTGATTAATTTGATAATGGCTGTGGCGCTCAGAGGAGAGGGCTTCACACACAACACAGGAAAGGAGAGAATGCAGAAATAGCCTGTTTTGGAAATCCAGACCACGGAGGAATCTAATTACAAATGCTGTGCTAGCCAGGATTCCATTCCATGAGACATTTTTTGAGACAGTCCTTCATAGCCTATCGAACTGTTTCCAAGTCACATAAACCTTGATCTTGGAAGCCATGAAATCTGCCATTCTGTGTGAGCCCTGACAGGGCTGGACAGCCAGTAGAGGGCTCCCTGCCTACCGAAGGCCAGGGCCCACCCTCTTGGTTCCCAGGGCCCTCCCTCCCTCCCTGCAGTCTTAAGGAGAAAGTGAATCTTCCTGGGCACTGTATCATGACCAGATACAGGAAGTAGTCCTGGAGAAGCACTTTCTTTCTCAGCCTGACACACAGGAGCTGGGACCGTACCTCGGGAGGGACTGCGAAAGAGTGGGTGCCTAGCATGCACAGGGCCCTGGGTTCCATACTCAGTATTTCAAACCCAAAACGCAGAGGCAGAGAACCCAAAACCTCTTAAGGATTCCCACAAGCCTTCCCAGCAGGTGAACCGAGACCCCTGCTGGAGAATTAATTTTCCTGACAGTCTAGACGGGGAGGAACTGTTTGGAATCCAGCCCATCCACAGAGTGTCCGCCCCACTCCCCAGCATGTTCATAAAGAGCTCTTCATTGCTAATGCGATGCTGACTTCAGAATACCCCCTGAGGACTCGGCTCCGTTTTCCAGCCTCCAAGACTCTGAGTAATTGATTTTTAAAGTAGCTCTGAGCACATTTGCTCTACAGAGGATGACGAGGAAGACTGGTATTTAGAAAGGCTGTTTTAAGTGCGCAGACCAATTGGAGGAGCAACTCACCAACAGTCGCCTGCCACAGGGCCTCCTGGACCAGGTTTTACACACTCAGACTATCTCTTTTGGGGTTTTAAGAAGTGGGGGCAGATGGGATGGCTCAGCAGGTAAAGGTGCTTTCAGCTAAACCTGATGACCTGAGTTCAATGCCTAGAACCCATACAGGGAAGACGAGAACTAGCTCCTACATGTAGCTCTCTCACTACCATATTCATCACACACACACACACACACACACACACACACACACACACACACACACTTGCGCGTGCTCACAAGCGCTAGCACGCATTTATATGTATATGCATTAAAAATAGGACATTTTAAGAGGAAACAACTCTTTATGTGAAAAGGAAAAAGTGTTTTGGGAGCCCTCATCTGAGAAACTTGATTTAAAATATAATGTCATCTACAAAACTTGCACTGACTTTATTAACCTCAATACAACACAAATTTAAACTAAATAACCAGAAAAAGTAATCTCCTAGTTAAAAAAGGAGGCCTCTACCTTGTTTTTTTTTTCCCTCAATGAAAATAGAAGGTAAATTCCCAGAGAATACTCAGACTTCCATTTGAAAAACACCCAGTATTGTAAGCTGTGCCCAGGAACTTCTGGGGAGTGTGATTCCTGACCGGTGTCACTACTGCCAGCCACCACCCACACATGTGCCTTTGTTCTCAAGGAGGCACTTCACCAGGAGTCAATCATCCTGCAGGAAGGCAAAGGGGGTAGGAAGAAAGACTGGTGAGTTCTAAAGCAGGCAGGGAAAGACTTGTCCCTTGGAATTCTACCAGTCCAGAGTAGAATGCAGCCACGGAGCCTCCTAGGTGCCAGACAGCTATGGTGAGGGTGGGAGAGAGGTATAGTCATTTCCTGGGCCCTTTGATAACCAAGTACTGAAGACCAGATGACTTAAAACAACAGACACACACTCTTGCTCACTGTCCTAGAGTCCAGAAGCCTGAAACCAAGTCTTTATGATGGTTCATAGGGGTGAATTGCTGTTCGCACATGTCCTTATGTTCCCTAGCTTGCCAACATCTCCCTACATTGTTCACATCCTCTGAGCTCTGTTTGGACATTCCTGTGCCTCTTACCCTCTTAAAAGAGACAAGTGGTTTGAGCCGAGACCACTCACGTGACCTCTGTTGGGCCCTCTCCTTCAAGGTCACACTCCGAGCTACAAAGATTAGAGTGACATCATTTTTTTTTTTTTTCAGAACACAAATCATCAGGTGACAGCAGGGAGCTGGGAGAACCCTGTGTGGGAACTGAGGTAGGGCGGCTCTCAGTGGGAAGGAGGAGTGGCATGGGTCAAGCCTAACTTACACCCACTTTACAGTGGTCCATCCCAGTAAGACAGAAAATGAAAACTTGGAGCTGGGGAGATAGAATGCTTGAGGACTGGAGTTCAATGCCTGAGAACCCAGGTATTGTGGCACATATTTGCAATCCCATTGCTGGGGAGATGGAAGCAGGGCTATCCCCTCTGCTCACTGGCTCTCCAGCCTAGGCTACTCACTGAGTTCAGACCAATGAGACCTTGTCTCAAAAGCCCAAGAAGGGTAGAAGAACAAAACCAAGGTTGTCCTTTGATCTCCACTAATACTCGTACATACCCAGATATGTGTACACACACACACACACACACACACACCACTCTCATACCTCACCCAAAGATAATGAAAATTTGATTTTTGAGAGGACAAAATGCCATGGAGCCCAGTCACCCACCTTCAGACTGTTACATGAGGGTCAAAAACAAAGGGCAGAAAAAAAGGGGGCACACAGCTGGCGAGATGGCTCAGAGGTTAAGAGTACTGACTGCTCTTCCAAAGGTCATGAGTTCAATTCCCAGCAACCACATGTTGGTTCACAAGCATCTATAACGAGATCTGTATACATAATAAATAAATATTTTTTTTAAAAAAGGAGGGGGGCACAACGAGAGATTCCTCCTGCCGCCATGCCATGAAGAGAAGTCCCTGGAAAGAGCGTCTCAGAATGTGCCAAACTCAGAGAGGTGAAGATGTCCTCGGAGGAGTGATGGCAGAAGCTGGCAGCCAGCCAGGAACAGCACATCTGGTCATACGCAACAGGATGCCCCCAGGTGGGTGATCTTTAAAGTAAAATATAGCCCTTTTGATGACTTTGCCACAGCAGTGGTTTGAGAAATGGATGACTTTGTTGGGGTGGAGAGAAAGAGGAGGGTGGGGGAAGGGCAAAATGGAGGAACAGAGTAGCATGGTGGGTGTGAGAAGGGCCACCAGGGACAGCACTAGTGACTGAGGTCAGGATGCTTATCTGATTTAAGGTGACATCCATCCGGCACAGGATGACCAGCCTCATGATGCCATAAATTCAAACACAACTATTAACTCACAGACAAAGTTCATGCTGATGCTAGGCATGGGGCAGACGTGAACAATTACTATTTTTTAACTGGTTGTCCAGATAGAGATGCAGTTATGATGGGATATTGAAAACTCCCAGCTCCCCCAGTGTCTGTTCATGCTGGGGAGCTGCTTGAGCTAAATTCTACAAACATGATGCCTACCTTTCCTCCATAAAGGGCTCAGGCAAGCAAAAGAAAACCAACCCAGCTCTCTTCCTAGGGAGCCCAAGAACCATCTATAGCTCCTAAGATTAGAGGAAAAAGAAAAAGAAAGAAGAAAGACAAAACCAACCCTAGTTCATTTCCTATAAGCTCTTTCTGGAAAAGGCTAGGTTCAACTAATAAAGAAACAAATCCTATAGTCCTAGATCTAGGAGGATTGCCAAGGGTTTGAGGCTAGCCTGGGCTCCACAGTGAGTGCCTGGCCATCCTGTGCTACAGAATGACAGCCTGTCTCAAAGAATAGTTTTTTAAGGCTCACAAATGGAGCTCAGTGGTACTTGCAAGACAAAGAAAGGGAAGGAAGAAGGGAAGAGCAGAGGCAAAGAAGGAAAGAGGAAAAAAGAGAAAGAACACATAAGATTTACTCTAAGTACCAGTTCCAATAAAGAAAGAGAACCCACAGGTTTAAATTCTGTTTAAGGCTGAGGGCTGATCATCCGAGACACAGAGTAACACAGGCCCTGCTGGCAAGGGGTCTGTTCATCCATTGTCCTTCACGATCCATTTAAGCAGCAAATACCTAGGGAGAGCTACTGTGTGATAGACACAGCCTCATCTACCAGGGAAAGGCAGATGACAAGGAAGAAAACAAACAAACAAACAAACAAAACCTTCTTTTATCAAAGGGGCTCATGGCAATTAAGCAGAGAAACAGCAACAATTTACACTGATTCACGTAGATGGGGTGGTAGGACTGTGGGGCCATCAGGGAAGGAAAGGTACCTCATAGGGAAAAGACACTCAGTTTAAAGCAACCCTCTAAGGGCCTGATGAGGCAGGAAGCACCAGTGTTGCCAGAGACAGGCAGGCACAGGAGAATCTGCATGTCTGAATCCTGAGTGCATGGGAGAACATACTAGAAAGTGTAAAGGACTTTAGTGATTACTGGACAGGTTCTATTCCTAGAACCCACATAAAAAACCAGGGTGTGAGGCCACATTTATAATCCCAGCACTAGGGAGGCATTACAGGTGCCTAGGCTCTACTGCCAGCCAGCCTAGCCAAATTGATGCTCATCAGATAAGAAAGAGAGAAGAAAAAAACCAGGTTGGATGATACCCAAAGAATAACACCAGAGGTTGGCCTCTGGCTTCCATATGCACATGTGTGCTCACACACAAAGGAAAACATGCACAGCCACACACATGTAAAGCATAGAAATATTTTTTTAAAAGATCGTTCAAAATCATAGCTTTTTATGTGTTACCTGTCCCTTTTGCATAATAATCATCAATACATCCAACATAGCTTCCCTGGCAAATCTGAGAGCTCATCATGGTTTGGGGTGAGATAAGCAATGGGAACGTAGATGTTGGAGACAGGGATGCAGCATGAAGGAGGCTCTTGGACCAGTTTCTCCTAAGTCCATCCTGGAACGCAGAGCACGTTAATTCCATCCTCTCCCTGACACCTCACTGTCTTCTCAACCATCTCCTTGTCTGCCTCTTTCCTGAAAGGTGACCACCTCGCCTGGCTTTATTGGTATGTCCAAGGAATTCATCACCGAAAACTACTTAAGGAGCCACCAGCCTTGCCTTGCATAATCAGCCAACTGCCCACTCTTGGTTTTGGACAGCCAATCCTTTCTGTTAATAGATATTTTTCTGTCCCCTCGGAGATGGGTGAGAGGCCTTTGAAGTGCATGTTCCATAAACAGACAGGATTGTTAAAATTAAACAGTAATCCATGAGAAGAAAGGCTTGGGAGCTAGTGACTTCCCCTTGCTCTTAGGCAGAAAGCTGGGAGGGGTGGTTTTTAAGTTGCTGATAGAGGGACAGAATTAGACCAAATAAAAGCCAAGTAAAACTCCCCAGTAAGTTGCAAAGACTATGTCCTGTAAGAGCACGGAATGTGAATGATAATGAGGATTGACTTGTTTATATTACATGGGAAGAATTGCTCTAGGAACTACATACAGGCGAGAGGTACAGAGAGCTAAAGGGTGGTCCTGCTGATCAATGGGACAAGGGCCTCAACTGTGCAAAAACACAGCGAACCTGGCTTAGATTGTTCTGACCATGCCTAGTTTAATCTCCTTCACAGTGCTGTGCCATTCTATTGATAACTTCTTGTTGCTCCCTGTGATTTATTTCCTCTGTGTGTGTTGTATGTATGTGCTCATGTTGGGACATCTCTGTATGTGTACACACTTAGAGCCAGAGGTCAGCATTGGGTGACTTCCTCTTCTGTTCCCCTCCTCATTTTTTGACACAGCGTCTCTCACGGAATCTAGAGCTCATTATTGCCTAGGCTGGCCGGCCAATGAAGTTCAGGGATTTGCCTGCCTTTGTCCCCCTTCTGCAAGCATGGCAGTAGCAGACACAAACCACTGTGCCAGCTTTTACATGGTGCTGAGGATCTGAGTCCAGGTCTTCATGCTTACATGGAAGGCACTTTACCAACTGGACCGTCTCCCGAGCCACTGATTTTCTATAATCTCTTTCACCTAGGATCCCTTCCACCTTTCAAGGCCTTCCTTATATGAAAAATGATCAAGCCCCCTCCTGAACTTTTTTCTTGCATACACTCTTGTCACTTTATGTTACCTCACATATTGATATATCTTGTCACCCCAATTTTATAAGCACCGTAAGAAGTTAGGCCCTCTCTTAGTAACATACTTAACAGATAGCACCTTACATATTCGTCTGCTGAATCTACTGCATGAAATACAAGTGGGATGCTGCTATGGCTGTGCCCCCAAGGGTGCATCGTGATTGAAGGGTGCACTGGTCTGGCCTCCCTTATTCTCTCAAGAGGAATCATCTGAAACAAGCAATATTGGCCCCACTTATCCTTCCTTCCTTCCTTCCTTCCTTCCTTCCTTCCTTCCTTCCTGCTCTTGCTTGAGATGTGACTGCTTGCTTCTTTGTGCACTCCTGTCCTGATGCACTATCACCCACACCCTTGCCACCAACTAAGCAAATGTCCTTCCCCTCCCTGGCCTGGGGCTCTCAGACTTCTAAGCTGTGGGTGAGCTAAACAGGCACTCTCTCCATTTTACTATCTACTTTTAATTTTACTTTGATCTGATAGAAACAACTTATGGAAGAAAGATTGATTTTGCTTCTTGGTTTCAGGTCATCGTGGTGAGGGAGGCATGGAGGAGTGTCTCTCTCTGTGGCAGCCAAAGCTTGCCACAGCCAATCTCAGATCTCAGCGTATCAGGAAACAGAGAGAGCTTGGAACACAGCCAGAAGGAGACATATCCTTCAAGGTCCACTCTGAAGCAAACTGCTGCTGTTAACTAAATCCCCCAAGGGTTCTACACCATACCAGAGTGACACTACCAGCTAGGAACCAAGTATTCTAACACATGAGTCTATGTGGGACATTTAACACCTAAGCTATGACATCTATATAAGATATGTCTCTGCATTTCATTATGGAACATAAAGCCGATTAATGCAGATAGTACAAATTGAAACAGTGCATGTGCTCTATCTTTGAAGAACTAAAATCTTAATAAGACTATGTGGTGGTTTGAATAGTTATAGACTCCATAGGCTCATGTGTTCAAATGCTTGACCCAAAGGGAGGGGCAAACTTAGGAGGGATGGCCTTATTGGAGTAGGCATGGCCTTGTTGGAGGAAGTATATCAATACTGAAGTGGGCTTTGAGGTCTCCTATGCTCAAGCTATGCCTAGTGTGACACTCTCCCTCTACTACCTGTGGATCGAGATGTTGAGCTCTGAGCTCTTTCTCCAGCACCATGTCTGCCTGCATGCCACCATGCTTGCCACCATCACGATAAAGGATTAAACCTCTGAAGCTGTAAGCTAGCCCCAAACTAAATGGCTTCCTTTATAAGAGTTGCCATAGTCCTATTGTCTCTTCACAGCAATAAAACCCAAACTAAGACAGGATATAAATAAATTCTGGTATGCTAATTAAATGAGGATATAAAAGAAGATGGCAAGAACAATGGGTAAGTAGTTAATTTTGGTCAAACTGTGGTCTGGTTAATTATTATCTCTTGTCTGATCCTGGAGAAATCATCACTGCTTGAAAGGAGATTCAGTTTCTACCTTAAAATGATTGCTTATACTTGGGATGCAGTCTCGGATTCTGTCATTGGGAGGCAGATTCTGCTTGGGGGTGCACAGTCTCATTAAGTGGGGGTGATTTATCTGTAAGTGTGTCATTGGGGGTGGGCTTTGAGGTTTCAAAAGCCTATTCCAAGCCCCGAGTCCTCTGTTCCTGCTGCCTGAGGATTCTGATGTAGAACTCTCAGGTACATCTCTGGCACCATGTCTGTTTCCATGCTGCCATGCTTCCCATCATGATGATAATGGACTAAACCTCTGAAACTGTAAGCCAGTCCCAAAGCCAGCCCCAATTAAATGTTTCCTTTTATAAGAGTTGCCTTCATCACGGTGTTTCTTTACAATGGCCCAAACAGCCAGGACAGGCCAGTAGCAGCTGTATGTGTCTGAGGAACAATTTAACCTAGCCATGTACATCTAGATTTCAACTGACCACTGGGATGTGTGTTGAATGTTAAGAATCAACTGTTATAGTTGAATTCTTTATAATAAGCCTAGAATAACAACCATGAGCTTCTTGTTTAGTTGTCATCACCCTCCCCCCCACCCCAAGTTTCCTTTTAAAAGATCACAGGGCACAGGTGGTGAAGGAAGGTGAAACATATCATAACAGTAGGTATGCTTTGGGGGAAAAAAGCAAATATGCAATGTGCTCCTTGCTGGGCTGTATATGAGAACTCTCTGTGGCTGCGATTTTGCTTGTGTCGTTAAAACAACTTTATTTTGTTGACAATATTTCTGATGCAAGCCTTGGTAAGGCTGACATGGAAAATCCAACATCCGGTCCATGTGTGTCGGCTGGAGCCTGACTTGGGCTGCAAGGTCCGCTTCACCCTGATTCCGCCCATAACAATGGATTATCATTGGCTGTGAGCCAGAACCTCAGATGTGGCTCTCAGCCAAAGTCTTGGGTTCCTCACCACACCAGCCTCTCCATGCAACATCTAAGCTTCTTCATAACGAAGCATTGAGGATACCACTTATGGGAGTGTTCCCAGAGGTCAAGGGAGAAACAGACAGTCTTTTCCTGACTTGGACATTGGAGTCATGCAACATAACTTAGCTGTGTGGTATTGATCATTAAGCCAGACTCAGATTTTGTGGGGGGGGGATAGACCCATATTCAAAGGAGAAATTGTAAAGAACTTGTGACCATCTCCATCTGTAACTTATCATAAACATTTGCAATGTTTCCCATACAAAAGTTATAAAAGATTGTTTCTTGTATAATTAAAAACCAAACACAAAGCAACCTATCTCCTAAGGTTACATTTATCTTTTTCACAAAATATAGCATTTCATCCAGGCCATTGTACTACTAAATTGTACCACTAAAATTTCAACATACCTCATATGCTAAAGCAAGCTTGCTTGCTTACTCACTTGCGTTCTTCCTTCCTTCCTTTCTTCTTTTCTTTCTTTCTTTCTTTTCTTTCTTTCTTTCTTTCTCTCTTTTGTTTCTCAAGACAGAGTTTCCCTCTGTAACAAGAGCACTGGCTGTCCTGGACTCACTTTGTAGACCAGGCTGACCTCAGACTCACAGAGATCCACCTGCTTCTGCACATCCTGAGTGCTGGGATTAAAGGCGTGCGCCACCACTACCCAGCCTGTTGAAGATTTCTTATTATTAAAGTTCAAGTGCTCCACAGCTGCTGCTCATCCAGGCTTATATTCCCACTGCAGGGGTAGCTTATTTTCTCTACAATCTATCTCAGATGAGACAGATGAATTTTAAACTCTTTTGGTTTTATGAGCAGATTGACTTGGAAAGAAAACAACAGGAAACATTCCAATCTATAAATATGCTTTTAAAAAAATTGTGACTACCTAACCCTATGCAAAGCACCGTGCCATGTTCTGGATCATGGGAGTAGCAGGCAAAACAAGGAATTCTTATTTGCTTTCAGTCTAACAGGGGAAACAGATGTGTTGGTCACAGAAAGAGATAAAAGAAAGTATTGAACATAGAAAGCCTTGAACATGGAACTTTAGAGACTTTCCTGTCTTAGCTTCATTCCTTTGCTGTGATAAAATACTCTGGCCAAAGGCAACTTAGGAAAGAAGGTGTTACCTCCACTTCCGGTTCATAGGCCATCATTGATGGAAGTCAGGGCAAGAGTTCAAGGCAGGAAACTGAAAGTAGGATTGCTGGCTATTCCACAAAGCATTGCATCAGACCTGGGAATTCATAGCCATGAAAGTACAGCAGGAACCATGGAGAACGCTGCTTACTGGATTGCTTTCTGGCTTACTTGGCTCATTTTCTTACACACCCCAAGGCTATCTGCCTAGGAATGGTGCTACTCAGAGTGTACTGGGCTTTCCCACATCAATCATCAATCAAGACGTTCTCTTACAGACATGGCTACAGGTCAATCCCACTGAGGCCATTCTTCATTTGTGAGTCCCTTTACTTAGGTGACTCCAGGTTGTGTGAAGCTGACAATACAAACTAGTCAGGACACGTGCTGAGTGTGAGTTCAGAAGGGAAACAATTTTTAAGTTTCTCAAAATTATCTTTTTTTTGTATGGTGGTGGAAGGGGAGAGTTTTGAGACAGGGTTTCTCTGTGTAACAGCCCTGGCTGTCCTGGATCTCATTCTGTAGACCAGGCTGGCCTTGAACTCACAGAGATCTGCCTGCCTCCGTCTCCCCCTAAGTGCTGGGATTAAAGGCATGCATCACTACTGCCCAGCCAAAAGTTTTATTTTTACCTTACATTTTTATGATTGAAATTTTGACTTTTAATACAAGTGTTTGCATGTAGAAGAAATAATCTTCTAGTAGAAGCAGAAAGGTGGGGGTGGAGGCATCCTCTCTGTAAAAAGCAGAGGAGATGAACAGAAGACCTGACATCAAGAGGCATAAGCAGTGTGACAGAGAGATGGAAGGCCAAGCTAGACAAGGCCCAGATCCTGGCTCTGCTAGCTGAGTGACTATTTGCTATCCATACATATAAAACCGAAATGATGATTGCTTCTAATACATGGGATGGTAAAAAGAATTGATGAGCTGAGATGAGTAAAGGCCTTAAGACAGAACCTGCCCCACAGTCAGTACTGCCAAGTGGACTGACTGCTTATTTATAATAAGTCTTATCTTGTGGTGGCCTGAGTCTGCAAATGAAGGATATGCCTTCATGTTTTCACTCATCGGCAATTGCAGGACACTTATTCTTTACCTCAAGGGGATGTGAATGTGGAAATGGGACCAACTCCACAGACTCAGAGGTATAAACAGAGGAGCACGGTGGTCAACCTCTGCACCAGGGGCTTCCCATTAGCAGACTCAACCAACCACTAGTGTCTGCACACCCAGCACTTGGAAGGCGGAGGCAGGGGGATTTCAAGTTCAAGGCCTGCCTAAGCTACATGAGATGATGTCTCAAAAAGAAAATAGAAAGAGGAAAATAAAATGTATCCATGTTAATAATAAACACACAGGAGCTTATTTTCTTGTCTTCCCTAAGCAATGCAGTATAACACACTGTGTTTAGCATTATATATAATCTAGAGAAATATATAGAAGGGTATTATAGGTTATATGCACTACGCCACTTTGTATGAGGAGTTGAGGATCTATCCATTTCAGTATCAATAGGGGCCTTGGGGCCAGTACCCACAGATGAAGGAGCAAATGTGCTGGACTATTGAAGACAGTCGTTCAAGTCTGTTGAGTGAGTGATGGGTCCTGCTCTTCCCATTCCCTGGAGAAGCTTTGAGGTTTGGGCAGATTTTGGTAGTCATTCTCAACTGTCACTTAATCCACATCCATAAATGCGGGCCCGATGCTGTCCTAGACACTTGCTGTGAGTGATGCACCCGGGACACATCTAGTGATGCAGCCATTAGCAAAAGAAGTAGAGCCCTTGCCAGGAAACTCCTGGAGTTGACATCTGGAAGGCAAGCGAAAGTAGGGCATGCCAGATGGGCCACAGCATGAGCACAGCACAGACACAGGGGCAAGAAAGAGAAGCATGGTCTAAACAGACCAGGGTAGGGAGTCAGAACGGTGCAGGACGGTGAACACAAACGGAAAGTCACTCTATTCCCAGAGATGAGAACAAGCAAAATGGCCCACACCAGGATTTATAAACCCCCTAGAGCTCCCGACAAATGGGTGGTATCAAGCACGTGGGTAATTGATATTCCAGGCTCCTTCTGGGTTGAGACAAGGGAGGTCAGGCATGGACAAGTTGTAAGAGTTTAAGCTTCGCGTCACTTTCTGATTTCAAGGACTATTAAGCACCAAAACCAAGATGGAGAATGAAGTGGAACTTTATGGCCTGGGAAATCTTGATGATGGAAGAGAGCAGGGAATTTTTAAAAGGAGTTAGAAAGAAAATGATGTTTGAGGAGGGGGAAAGAATTCTTAAAGTACAATCCCTAGCTACACTCCACTCTAAATATTTGTTCTCACACCCACAAATAAGTACAGTCCTCACTCCTCATCAAGGAAATGTCTCTATGGAAGAGGCAGAGACCATTACAGAAAACCACAACTGGCCAAAATGCAGAGCTGTGGAGCCCAGTCCCAACTGGTACATCTACAGCTCAGCTCCTGCGCCCAGGGCTCAAGGATCAGTGCTGAAGAGGAGCCAGGAGGACTAGGAAAGCCAGCGGATTACGACGTTTGCTGTCAGATTGGGTGGAAATGTCAGAAGCTACACACATTAAGTTTCACCAACATGACTGCCCAAATATGACCTGAACAAGATTAACAGAGATGCTAATATGGGAAGGGGGAGTTCATGAGGCCTCAGCCCTAGACTAACAACCACAGACAGCTCAGGAATGCTGAGAGCAGGAGAAATGGTCTTCCAGGAAAGATCACACCAACTGGTCTTTCAACACCAAATAGTCAGCCCTGTAAACATACATACAGATCACACTGTACAGACTGAGCAGGTTGTATTTATATATTTAGGATATATAAATATAGATGAAATGCCAGCAGGCCAGTTTTTTTACCCAGGCATCATCAGGGGCACCATGGCCTGCCCCAGTCCTGTCCTTGCAGCTTTTACTTTCGAGAAAGGGGGCTGAAACAGTTGGATGGCCCACAACTGCCTGTAACTCCAATCCCAGAGCATCTGGTGCCTTCTTCTTGCCTCCACAGGCACACACATGTACCTGGCGTGTAAACACACCCACACAACTAAGGCCTGGGAATTAAATTAATCTATAATATTCCTTCATGGTCATTCTATCTTTGCTTCTTGCCCAGTTTATTCTACCTTGACCACTTAAAAATATCTTAAACATTAGAAACCAGAATTCTTGACATTAAGTCAATAATAGTGTTTTGCTTCACAGACCGAGACATTATTTTTTGCCAGCCCAAAAAGAGGAAAAGAGGAAGAGACGGGCCTATTGACAATGTACCAAAACCTCACAAGATGGCTTATTGTGTTTCCCTAGAGAGGAGTCAAAAGAAATTGGATGGTGATTTGTTCTCTTCATGTTGAAACCATGCGCATTTATTGCACATAGCTTGTGAAACATCAGACACTTGGACTAGAAGCACATTTTGGACTTTAGATGTTTTCAGGCAGAAGATCTAAGAGCTGCATTCAAAAACATGGAAACCATTTCCTTCTCCCACACACATTTCAGTAAGGTTACTCAAGGCAGAGCCAGAGCAGTAGGAATCTGTGAGAGCAAAAAACGGGGGTGGGGGGTTCTGAGTGGCATTACCTGCCTTGCCTTGTGTGTGTGTGTGTGTGTGTGTGTGTGTGTGTGTGTGTGTGTGTGTGTGTGTGTGTGTGTGTTTATAGCCCCACCATTCACTTTTATGGCACTTTGAGTTTATTGCCTCCATTACATACCCTGTCTCATTTATGCCTTATAATAAGCGTGAAGGTGGATACTATTCACCTCTGGTTTACAGCTGGGAAGGAACCGAACCTCAGAGGGTTTGTAAGTCATTCAGAGAGCAAATCAATCCCAAGCCAGTGTTTCTGAATACGGTTTAAGACTTTGAGATCATGATTATGACACAATTAAATTTTCTAGTACAATTGGACTGTAATATTATTGGGCCATAAGACCAAGGCTGTATAACAATGGTTATAATCATATCATTGTGTTGATTACAGTATCGGCTGGAAGCAGAAATTGTTTTTTAAGGATAGGGGCTAGAAAGAAGGTAAAGGCCTGCTAAGCCTGAGGACGTGGGTTCGATCCCTAAGACTGGACTGAACTGATAGAGGGAGAGACTTGGCTCCTACAGGTTGTCCTCTGACCTTCACATGAGCACCACAGCACATGCACATCTACATGCACACACACACAGGCACACAAACATGCACATATACATGTACACACAGTAAATAAATAAAATTGTTTTTAAAAACAGCAGAAATTTAAAGTAAGAAAAAAAATCACATCTGAAATAGCCACACCCATGGATTTGAAAGTATTGCTAACACTACTGATAAGGTAGAGACTCAAAATCCTGGCTAGTATAATTCGAAAATGAACCATTTTCCAGTTAAATAACTGAGAGCACCAGTTTCTCTAAATACCTACAATTTGGCTGACGACACAGAAATATGGAGACATTTGTATTTGTGAACAACATTTAAAAAAAAAAAAAGTAAAAACTAGGCGTGGAGGCACACACTTATAATCTCAGCACTTGGAAGGCTGAGGCAGGAAGCTGGCATACTCTAGACCAGATCTGGCTATAAATACATCCTGGGCAGCCTGGGCTACATAGCAAGAAGATACAAACAAACAGGCAAGCTAGAACACTTTGTGTTTTTAAGTAATTGCTTCTAAGTCAAACATCTTTTTAATTTTTTTTTTAAATTATCATGTGTACAGGGAACGATGTGCATGTGTGGGTGCATGTGTAAGGAGGGCAGCGACAACTCCATGCTGTTTCTCTGATTCCACCCTTACACGGGGCCTGGGAATTAAACTGAGGTCCTAGTTGGGCTTGCATGGTGTCTCCTCAACTCCTCCCTGAGCCATCTTGCCAGCCCGGGATACCTTATGATTGATGTTTATCCTCTTTATGTTCATGTGACTCTTGTGCAAAACTGGTTACAGGTTCTAAGCTCGTCTGCAGAATCCATGCAAACCTAGTTCCTTCAGTGGCTAACATGTAAAGTTCCAAGATAGCTGTCTGAGTCAGGGTTACTATTGTGATGATGAAACACCATGACGAAAAACAAGTTGGAAAGGAAAGCATTTATTTGGCTTACACTTTCATATCATTGTTTATCATTAATGAAAGTCAGGGCAGGAACTCAAACAAGGCAGGAACCTGGAGGTAGGAGCTGATGCAGAGGGCGTAGACAGGTGCTGCTTACTGGCTTGCTCCCCATGGCTTGCTCAGCCTCCTTTCTCATGGACTCCAAGACCACCAGCCCAAGAATGGCACCACTCACAATTGGGCTGGGCCCTCCCACATCAATCATTAATTAAGAAAATGCCCTACAGGCTTGACTACAACCTGATTTTATAGAGATATTTTCTCAGTTGAGGTTCCCTCTTCTGATGACTTTAGCTTATGTCAGGTTGACACAAAACTAGCCAGTATAATAGCCATTTTTAAAGTGTTCTTTCATCCTGATAGGAAGCACAAATATTTTTGCATCTTGCCATTTTCCATTTTTAACTGGACTCACACTTACCACGACACACTAGACTTTCAATAGAACCATTGGGAACAAGAGCCCTCCCTTCTAGCTGTCCCTTCCCTCCACCAGCTGTTCTGTGAAAGCTGGTTTTTTTGTTTTTTTTTTTAATCCACTATTTCAGAGGGACTGATGGGCTTGGGGCTCTAGAAGAAACCAAATATTTGTCCCTAATCTAGTCATTAATCATTAAATACTTTAGTCCTTTCAAATTTATGCACTAAGCTCGCCCATAATTACAGCCATGTGCTTCCTTTAAGCATATGGGTGTGAGACAATTTTCTGCAACTTCTGGGAATGAAGTAAAAAAATAATTTTTCAGTCACTTTGTTTTCCAGAAGAAAGAGGCAGATTTTGTTTTTCAAGAGAAATAGTTCTCCAATTACCATACTCATATTTCTTAGCGTCCCTAGAGAGTGCCCCCAGGGTCTCAGAGGAGGCTTAGGGTGGTCAGAAAAGATACCATGTCTCATGGTTCAGCTCTCATAGTATGGAGCAAACTGGTGCAAATGTTGATACTCTACAAAATATAACTCACAGCTACCAAGCACAAACAAAAATTAAAACAGCACTGCCTTAAAGCTACCATATAAAATATCTCATGTTCTTTCATCATTCATACTAAAGGTCTCAGAAGCAATCTAAAAAATGAGTTCAAATCATATCAGGGACTTTAAACAGCATGACATACCACAGTGGTTTTCCCTCTTACCTACCTTGACTTTCTGTGGCTCCAATAACTTGCAGTCAGCCGCTATCCAAAAACTCTCTAGAAACCAACAGTTAAAAAAAAAAAAACCAAACAAACAAACAAACAAAAAAAAACCAAAGCATGTGCCACTTTGAGAAGTATCATAAACTCATGTTTTTCATTCCATCCTCACCAAGGAGGGATCATTTCGTCCCATGTATCCATGCTATATATATTACCCAGTGATTAGTTACTCAGTAGTAATCTTGATTAACAAGATATCAGGTCAATTTTTTCTATATTCCAGTATTTGCATTAATGTACCTGTATTTCACTTAATAATGGCTTCAAATCACAAGGATAGTGATTCAAAAGAGCCAGAAAGGTCATTCAAAATGAGGGAAAATATTAACTCTGATACTATGGGACAACATTCCAGAGTCTACGGGGCAAGAAACAAGTAGTATATATAGGGAGAGCTCAATACTGTCAGGCTCCAGGCATCGTCTAAGAGTCTTGGCGCAAACTCACGGATAAGAGGTTACACGTATTGCTAGAACTAGCTTTAAAGCATGTGTTCTGTTGCCTGGATACACATAATTATTCCTTTTTTTGTCCTTTGCTGAAGCAAGAAGGAATCTCAACATAGTAGCTCATTACTCCACTTTCCTCCTTCAAACAATTTCTTGACTCCACCTCTCCTATACCATTTTGACCTTCTGGCTATGTCTTGCCTGATTTCCATGACTGGTCATCGGCTCCCAGCAGCACCTCCTAGTTGCTTGCTTACTGTGAGTGTGCTGAAGCTGACTGCCGTTGGATTTCTAGGTGGCTCACAGCCAAGACGCTATTTCTATATCCATTTTAATCTTTTTACAACCAGCCACAGGTCTCAGAAACTTATCTTTATATAAAGCGACCATGGTGGTTTGAGTGAAAATGCCCCTCCCAACAGGCTCATACAGTTAAATGTTTGGTCTTCAGTGGATAGAACTGTTTGGGAGAGATTAGGAAGTATGGCATGCCACTGGGGGTGGGCTTTGAGGTTTCAAAAGACTCCTATGGTTGCGTCCCAACATGTAAGCTCTCAGCTACTACCCCAGCACCGTACCTGCCTGTCTTCTGCCATGCTACCTGCCACGATGGTCAGCTCTAACCCTTTGAAACAATAAGCCCCAAATAAACTCTTTCTTCTATAAGTTGCCTTGGTCATTGTGTCTTGTCACACACCTAGGAAAGTAACTGAAACAGCCACTAAAGTGAGTCTTCAGAGTGGCTTTACCAGACCAAAATGAAAGCAGCTTCCACTCTGAATCTCAATCCTGAAGATAACATTACAGAATCATAGAACGATAGCTCTCAAATGGACATAGAATACTGATTACCCAAACCCTCACCTGTACCTTCTTTCTCCCCCAAAAATGTGTTTTTTTTTTTTCCAAGTGGCTAACAGAGACAAGATCATGAGGTCAGATCACTCTCCCCAGTGGGCATTCATTGAATTAGTCTATATCCCCAAATTAACTTTTAAAATGGACAACATCGTTTACCACATCCTTGGAGACTCGTCTTTAAGCTTGTATGTAACAACAAACTGAATCAATTAAAAAAAAAAAAAAAAAAGGCCATTGAAGTGAACTTTCTGTTCAACAAATAAAACACAAAATACCCAAAGCTCTTTCCACATTTAATTTTAGTGAGGAATGTTCCCAGATCAGATAGCCGCATTGCAAGGTCACCTGCGGAAGCCTGGAATCCCAAGAAACTATCAAATGAACCTTATGAAACAGATTGATTGCATTTTTCTCTGGCTGTCAAGATCAGTTAAAGATATTTGTTATCTTGAGAAATAATGACAGACATGAAGAATGCCAACAGCATTTCTTTCTTCTTTATCTCTGTCAATAGGGGGATCTTTAATGGGGAAAGAGGGCTGCTCATATAATGTTTTGGGCTGTATGACTTCTTGGTCTCTATTTTCAAGGCTCATAAATATCCATATGCCAGGTACCTAATTAGTGTTGTAATCTAAGTTAATGGACAGGCTATTAACTTATGACAAAATTGCTGCAAGGTAATGGGCAGAATTAAATTGTCATTTAATCCCATAGACAGGGCTTCTGCTCTAATTGGCCCATCCAGGGGAATGAAGCCTGGGCCCGCCCCAACTAACCCCCCCCCCCCCCCCCGAGTTCAAAGAGATCTTCAAGGTCATCTGGTTCAAATTTCCTCAGTGACACCCTCCATAAGTCTCCTTCACTCTGTTTCTAGAACCTGGGTTGGGAAACGCCCTACCTCTGAAAGCTCTTATTGCATTTCAAGGAGTGCTAATTACCCAAGAGCTTCTCATCATAGCTGGGTGGATCTGTAACCTAGAAACAAACACCTGGAAACAGAGCGCCCTCTCCTGAAATCAAATGTTCCTGCACCTTATGAAGTGCTTGGAGTAAGCAACGCATAGTCAAGGGTCTCCCAATGAGAAACAGCTACTGTGCCATTGGGGTGGATTGTGTATTATAGATCAAGACTCTAGTCTGAAGAATGAATGGATTTGCCTTTTAAGAGGAACTCATATCCAAGATGTCCCTGGGTTCTCCGTGTGAGATAAGAGGGTGGCTATAAAGAATAGGCATGGTTCATTCCATTTTGGTGAGGTTCTAAGAGGGCCAGGACTTATGCTTGAACCATCTCAAAACTAGTTTAGGAGCTGTCCTGGTTAGCCTTACTGGTGAACCTGACACAGCGTAGAATCATCTGAGAGGAGAAGCCTCAACTGAGGAGTTGCTTAGATCCTATTAGCCTGTGAGACTGTCTGTGAGAGATGCCCTGGATTATTAATGGATGTACGAGGTCCCAGCCCACAGAGGGTGATACCGTCCCTAGGTAAGTGATCCTGGGCTATATAAAAGAGTTAGCTGAGCATGAGCCTGCAAACAAGCCAGCAAGCAGCATTCCTCCACAGTTTCTGTTTCAAGTTCCATCTTGACTTCTTGCTCTGACTTCCCTCAATGATGGATTGTGATCTGAAAGTGTCATAATAAATCCTTTCTTCCCCTAAATTGGTTTTGGCTGAATTTTTTTTTATGGCAGCAATAGAAGAGACCAACTGAAGCTCCCCATCTTCTTTTTCCTGCTCCACTTCTGACTTTAGAGCACAGGGGCATGGAACTAAATTAATATTCCTGCTCTACTGCACCCTCATTGCTAGCTCAAGCTTGACTCTCTTTAGAAATTCTGAAATGCATGTATTTATCTACCATGATAATAATCTTGGCTGTCAACTTCAAACAACTGTGGAAAAGAAGCCTAGGTTGAAGAATGCCTCCATCAGACAGGCCTGGTGCATGTCTATGGAGGGCACTTTCTTGATAGCTAAAAAGGATACCATATTTTAACTGATATTCTAAGATTCATTGTTTTATACCGAAAATTAAATGTTTCAGATTTATTCATATTGGTGCACATGGTTCATTCATTTAACTGGTATGTAATAGTCCACCATGTAGTTACAGGTCATATTTAATCTCCAGTCACTGTTAATTTGAGTTATTCCAAGTTTTGCTATTATAAAGTATTTGTATGGGGTTTTGTTTTCCTCTTTTTTTTTTTTTGTTTGTTTGTTTCTTTTTGTTGTTGTTGTTTTGTTTTGTTGCTGTTGAGACAGTCACATGTAGTACAGGCTGGTCTCAACACATAGTCAAGTCTAGCCTTGAGCTCTGATCTTCCCCTACCTCCCACCTGCCTGTACCCCTATATTCAGCTTCTTCCTACTTGTTCTCTCATATATGCTGTGGTGGTTTGAATGAAAATGTCCTCTTAGGCTCATAGGAAGTGACATTATTAGAGTTGTGGCCTTGTTGGAGTAGGTGTGGCCTTGTTGGAAGTCTCAGAAGCTCAAGCCAGGCTCAGTGTCATTCTTTCTTCCTGCTCCCTCTTGATCCAGACGTAGAACTCTCAGCTCCTTCTCCAGCACCATGTCTGCCCGCACGCCGCCATGCTTTGCACTATGGCGATAATGGATGAAACCTTTGAAAGTATAAGCAGCCTCAATTAAATGTTTTCTTTATTAAAAGTTGCCATTGGGAGACAACTTCCTGAACAGAACACCAACACCTCAGGCACTAAGATCAACAATTAATAAATAGGACTTCATGAAACTGAAAAGCTTCTGTAAGGCAAAGGACACTGTCAATAGAACAAAACAGCAGCTAATAGAATTGGAAAAGATCTTCACCAACTCTACATCTGACAGAGGGCTAATATCCAAAATATATGAAAAACTTAAGAATTTAAGATACCAACAAATCAAATAACCAGTTAAAAGTGGAATACAGAGCTAAACAGAGAATTCTCAACAGAGGAATCTCAAATGGCTGAGAAACACTTAAAGAAATGTTCAACATCCTTAATCATCAGGGAAATGCAAATCAAAATGACCCTAAAATTCCATTTTATTCCCATCAGGATAACTATGTTAAAAAAAAACTCAAGCAATTGCCCATGTTGACAAGGTTGTTGCGCTCCCCATTGCTGTTGGAAGTGCAAACTTGTATAACCACTGTGGAAATCAATATGGTTGTTTCTCAGAAAATTGGGAATAGTTTTACCTCAAAACCCAGCTATACCACTCCTGTGAATATACCCAAAAGAGGCTCTACCATACCACAAGGACACTTGTTTAACTATGCCCAAAGCAGTTTTATTCGTAACAGCTGGCAACTGGAAACAACCTAGACATCCCTCAAGTGAAGAATAGATAAAGAAAATGTGGTACATTTACGCAATGAAATACTGATCAGCTATTAAAAACAAGGACACCTTGAAGTTTGCAAGAAACTGGATGGAACTAGAAATATCATCCTGAGTAAGGTACCCAATGCCCCAAAAGATATGCATGGTATGTACTCACTTGTAAGTAGATATTAGCCGTAAAGTCCAGAATAACCATACTACAATCCACAGCTAAGTTACAAGGAGGGCTCAAGGGAGGATGCTTGAATCTCACTTAGAAGGGGAAATAAAGGCATTGGAGGTGGTGGGAGAGGGGGAACTAGGTAGGAGAGGGGGTGAGGAGGGGAGCAGGAATGGAGATTAGGAGTAAAGAGAGCTGGGGAGACAGGTCCAGGTGAGAGAATAGAAATCAGAGGTGGGCATCTCTGGGAAGTGCCAGAGACCTAGGATAGGAGAGGCCCCCAGTAAGTCTATGGGGGTCATCCTAGCTGAGACTCCTAGCAGTGGAAGATATGGAGTCTGGAGTGGCCACCTCCTGTAGCTGGGCAGGACTTAAAGTGGAGGGATAAAGACACATGAACTCACCCACAAAACCTTCAACCCAAAATTTGTCCTGCCTACAAGATGTGCAGAGACAGAGATGGAACAAAAATTGAGGAAATGGCCAACCAAAGACTGGCCATACTTAAGACCCATCCCAAGGGAGAGAACTAGTCCCTGACACTATTAATGTTACTCTGCTATGCTTGCAGACAGGAGCCTAGCATAACTTCTCCGAGAGGCTTCACCCAGAAACTTATGGAAACAGATGCAGAGACCCACAGCCAAACATTAGACAGAGCTCGGGGAGTCGTATGGAAGAGCTGGGGGAATGATTGAGGGAGTCAGAGGAGTCAAGGACTGCACAAAAAGACCTGCAGGGTCAACTAACCTCAGCCAGTGGGGGCTCACAGAGACTTAACCACCAATCAAAGAACATGCATGGACTGGTCTAGCCCCCTGGATGTATACAGTAGATGCACTTGGTCTTCATGTGGATCCTCCAACCACTGAGTGGGGGGGGGGGGGGCTCTAACTCTAATGCCTCTCTCTCCCTTGGGATCCCATTCCCCTAACTGAGCTGCCTTTCCTGGCCTCTGTTGGAGAGGATGAGCCTAGTTCTGCAGTAACTTGATGCGCCATGGTGGAGTGGTACCCATGGGACACCTCCCCCTTCTCTAAGAAGGAGGAGAAGGAGAATGGGGGAGAAGTGTATAAGGGGGGACTAGAAAAGGAGCTGCAATCAGGATGTAAAGTGAATACATACATAAATTTTTGAAACAAGAGTTGCCATGGGTCATGGTGTCCCTTCATAGCAATAGAAACCCTAAGACACATACACAAGAGTGCACCTATGAGCAGAGCTGCTGGACTATATAATATGTAAATATTTAATTTTCCAAGGTAATGCCAACTGCTTCCCAGGGAGATTGCATGCTTACCAGCTTATCTGGAGAGCTCTGGTGGCCCTCATGCCTCCTAATGATGATTGTCAGCATCCTTAGTTATATACATCTGTGGTGTACTGACTCAAACCCCTTTCACCACAATAAAATTGAACATCCTTCCATAGCTTTATTGATCATAGGGAATTTTTATTTTTTTAAATAATAACAATTAAACATCGTGACATTCAGTTCTTTACTATTTTCCACATAAATATATCACTTGCTCTTTATTTTTCTAGATTGTACTAACATGTTTAATGGCCAGCCATCTTCATTTAGCCATGTATTAGAGTGGTTTTCCTTTCTCCTGGGGTGTTCAGGAACATAACTTTTTATGGCTACATTGTACTTGAGCCCATGGATGGTCCCATTTATTTTACCAGTTCCCTATTGTTGGAGTTTGAGTACTTTCTAATTCTACTGTTTTAAATAATTCTGTCCTAAGTGTCCATCACAATTTTTTTACATATATTTTGTTTATTTCCTTGGAACTCATCCCTAGGAGTGATGCTATGTAGTAACACATTCTAAGATCTCAGGTAAATATTTCTAAAGAGTTGTTTAATTTCCTCTGCCTTGCAGCCAGCAGTGTTTGAAAAGTGTCAATGACTCGATTCCCTCCACATGAGTAGGTGTTACTATAAAAAGTAAATTTTTTTAATCTGGTTGGAAGTAAGGAGCCATTTCTCTTTGTGGCATTTATATTATAGCTCATATTTTCTTTCACTTGCTGCAAAAGTTAATTTAAGACAGCCACTGGTATTTCACATTTTCATGGTCCTCTCTTATTTTTGAGGGTAGGGTAGAGACTTTTAAATGTTTTTAATGATGAGGGGGTGAAGTGATGGCCTAACAGTTAAACATACCTCCTACTCTTTCAGAAGACCTCAGTTCAGATTGCAGCACCCACATAGGGCTTAACTCCAGCGCCAGGGGACCCAGCTCCCTCTTCTGGTCTTTGCAGGTATTTGCAGGCATATGCATGTACACACACACACACACACACACACACACACACACACACACACACACACACACACACACACACACACACACACCAAATGAATGAACAAAGGAATAGAGATAGATAGATAGATAGATAGATAGATAGATAGATAGATAGATAGATAGATAGACAGACAGATAGACAGACAGATAGGTTAGTGGATGAATCATAGGTAAGTGCCTGTGTGTGTGTGTGTGTGTGTGTGTGTGTGTGTGTGTGTGTGTGTGTCTCGCATGCACGCACGCACATGCATGTATGCTATAGTGCACATGTGGAGGTCAGAGAACAACTTGTGGGAGTTGGTTTCCTCCTTTCCAACACGTCAGTTCCACATATAGCACTCAGGCACTCAACCTTGGCAACTCAACATACCAAAACATTTCACTGGCCCCAGAATTTTCAATTACTCTATTTAGTATTTTGTCCTTGATTTAAATATTTTTCATTATGCATTAGGAATAAACCTTTTGTCTTCCATTAGGTTGTAGCTTAGTCCTTTCTAAATTTTATTATTATTTTATTTATTTATTTATTTATTTATTTATTTATTTTTACTTTTTGACAGCACTGGTGATTGAACTCATGGCATTGCATTCTGCAACTGTGCCACACCCCAATCCTAGTTTACCATTGTTTTGAAGAAGTGATTGACTTTTCACTCAAATGGCTCTCTAACTGATAAAATTGGAGATGGCGAGGCAAAGCACTGCAATTGCTCATAAAACAGCAAGGAGTGGAGGGCTTTCTAGAGCCTCATGAGGTCTCTACTCTGTGGCAAGCCCAAGAAAAGAAGAGGTGCTCTTTCCCATAAGCAGAGTGGCTGGTAAATCATGCAAAGCTCTGGGCTCGGGTATGCCGGGAAAAGAGAGTAGTCTGTTTCCAGCCTGCATTTGACAGGCCCCGTAATGACTCTAGCCACACTTGCCAATGTGACAAAGGCCCTGGGGCTTGCCTGTCTCCTAAAACATCAGCTTCATATCAATTAGTATGTTTAGTGTGTCACCAGGGACAAGAGGAAGAAACAGTACTTTCTCCTGAGATAAACACTTCCATTTAGAACTCATTAACAAAATGCAGCCCAGAACATTGTAATCATAATTTAAACAACAAAGACACACTTCCAGGTCAGTGCTGTGGGAAGTGGGTTCATTTTCCTTACTTGCTAAGAGCCTTATTAGTGCTTGAAGATACATTTAAACTCTTTGCCTCGGTGAGACTTCTGAGCTCACTTAAACTCCCAGCACTCTCTTAGGGCTCATATTAATTTCCCCATGTTTAATGTTTGCCTCTGACCTTGTGTTTTACGGATGGCAATGGGGGATGGAGAGCCCTTGTGAGCTGCGTGTGAATACAGTCTGTCCTCCTTATCTGCAGGGGACTGATTCCTGAAACCCCAGTGGATGCCTGAAGTCCTAGGAAGCACCCAACGCTATGCATGCTATGTTTTTTCCTATATGTTGTGCTGAGATAAAGCTTTATTCATAAACAAGGCATGGTAAGAGAGCAGCAGTAACTAACAATAAAATAGAGCATGCATAATAATGCATAGCAATAAAAGTTACAAGGATATGGTATGGGGTCTATCTTCTCTCTCTCTCTCTCTCTCTCTCTCTCTCTCTCTCTCTCTCTCTCTCTCTCTCTCTGTGTGTGTGTGTGTGTGTGTGTGTGTGTGTCTGTCTGTCTCTCTCTCTGTCTCTCTCTGTCTCTGTCTCTCTCTGTGTCTCTGTGTCTCTGTCTCTGTCTTTCTGTGTGTGTGTGTGTGTGTGTCTGTCTGTCTGTCTGTCTGTCTGTCTCTCTTTCTCTCTGTCTCTCTCTGTCTCTCTCTGTGTCTCTGTGTCTCTGTCTCTGTCTTTCTGTGTGTGTGTCTGTCTGTCTGTCTGTCTCTGTCTCTCTCTGTGTCTGTCTCTCTCTCTGTCTCTGTCTCTCTCTCTCTCTCAAAATACCCACTGTTACCTTCCATTCCTCCGACGGTGGGTTGGGCATACTCAACTGAAACTGTAGGAAGTTAAAACATGGATAAGGGGAAACTGTGTGTAGTTGTCTTGGAACTCGGGAGAGTGAGAGACCTGAGCAATCTCCTGATTCGTTCTTGCTGTTATTCTCCCAGATGTAAGTAATTTATACTCTCAGCTTCTGCTGCTCAGCTTTGGCATATCTGCTGGGCAAGAATGTCCCGTGCATGAATTTCAATCTAGCACCTCTTCCTACTCTTCAATTTTAAACAAAGAGCCTTACCACCAGCCCAAGAAGCACATACGCAAATCCTGACACCAGGGAAGTGATGTCACTTGAAATCAGTTGTTGAATCTAAGGAAAAAGGAAAAATGTGCAGTGGGGTCTCAATTTTCATTTCCTCAGCCTTTTTATGTCAGTTGTAGTCACCAATGCTGCCTAGCATAACAAATAGCCCAAAATACCCGCAGTGTCATAGTACACAGGGCTAGCCAAGTGTGGTGGCATCACGAGTTGGTGAGTGTTCTATTGCTGCCAAGTGACAACATGGCCATAGCAACTCTTCTGAATTGGGTCTGGCTTACAGTTTCAGAGGATTAGACCATTATCATCATGGTGGGAAGTATGGTAGCATGCAGGCAGACATGGTGCTGGAAGGTAGCTGAGAGTTGTATATCCAGATGCACAGGCAGCTAGAAGAGAGAGGCACTGGGCCCGACTTGGGTTTTTGAAACCGTCAAAGCCCACCCCCAGTGATACACTTCCTCTAACAAGGCCACACCTCCAAATCAGTTCAAAAAGTGCCACCCCCTGGTGACAAAGCAAGCAAAGCTAAGAGCCTACGGGGGCCATTCTTATTCAAACTATTGCACATAGGAGGTTGGGGCAGGAGTACCGAGAGTTCAAGGCCATTAGCTAAATGTCCAAAAAATCCAAAAAGGTTTTTTTTAAATAAGGGTTGGGAATATAGCTCACTGAATTAGAACTTGTCTAGCATGCACATGGCCCTAGGTTTTACTCCCTGTGCTGCCAAAAACAACAAATAACAACAGGCTATGCGAGTCATGAAACTGGTCTTAGATGTTCTCGTCTACCCAATCACTAACTCAGTGATCCAAGATCTTCCTATCTTGCAGGGCCTCCATTTTCAACATGGCAGGTAGCTGCCATAGCATGTGGCCATGGGGAAGGGAGACAGGATATAGAGATGACAGGTGATGACGAAAGCATCATAGCCATAGTCTACCCCACAGCCTCCTCCCAACTCGTGCACGGAGCACTCTTGTCCAGCAGATATGCCAAGGCTTAGCGGCAGAAGCCAAGAGTATAAATTACTTACATCCAGGAGCATAACGACAGGAAAAATCAGGAGATTTCTCAGGTCTCTCACTCTCCCGAGTTCCAAGACAACTACACACAGTTTCCCATTATCCGTGAGTTTTAACTTCCTACAGTTTCAGTTAACTATGCCCAACCCACTGTCAGAGGAAAAGAAGGTGAGTTCAGAATTGTGGTCTGTATTCTGAGAGATGTCTTTCTGACTCCTTTTTATACCACCCCAAATCCAGGCCATACAATGGTGCTGGCCACAGCTGTGGTGGGTCCTCCACCTCCAAAACTGAATCTAAATAATCCCACCCAGACATGTCCAGTGATTTGTCTTCATGCTGATTCCAAATCCCTTTAAGTTTGCAGTCAAGGGTCGCCATCACGGATGCCCTGTAAGATGTAGGAAATGCCGGGCATGCAGGAGCACTGGGCAGATGACTAGGAATCCAAACTCTAGCCTCGTTCTGGTTTTGTAACTGTGAATATCAAATTAACTCTCAAAAATCAATAAAAGCATAATGGCAATAGCTTCCTCAATCACATCTCAGGACATTTGTGAGGATCGGATATGATAATAAAAGTCAAAGACTGAAGAAATCACAAGCCGCTGCATAACGGTAATGTTGCTGCTTTAATTGTCATCTTAATCGGGACCCAATGGCTCGACCATTGAATATTGCTATTAGAAAGGATTGCAATACTTCTTAACATCTAGAAGTTGGTTTCCTTGACTGAAGGTGCAGCCAAGTGCTCTGCCTGTTGTCATTTCTGTCTCCTCATCACAACCTAATACCATTGGCCATGCTCCTGTCACGGACCCTGGGACTGTGTGTTTTGATCTAATGCGTCCTGACACCATTTAAAGGAGCTTTATGTTGAGCTTTAAAATGGAAGAACACTCAATATCTAGGTGTCACTTCTAAAGTCAGCGAGCCTGGTTGGAAAGAACTCTGGAGCAGCGAAAAATCAATCCTCCCTCCCTTTCAAGGGGTAACAGTCCTTAACGGACAGGAGGCCAAGGGATTTTTCTCACAATCTAGGGACTGTGCACAAAAACCAAATCCCTGAATTCTGTTGTGAATAATGATGCCCAATGTTTATTTCTTTCAACATGGCACTATTGTTGAAAAAGCATGGAAATGACCTAAAAATACAGGAAAGAAGCTTGGGTAATTAAATTATAGGATTATAAGCATGCCCGGTGCCTAGCTTTGCATATATGTGTCTTTAAATGTATGTATTATACATATGCATTTTTAAAATGCACTGATTTCAAAAGTATAGGAAATGCACCACTGTTATCAAAAGGACATTTTCCAGAGTCCTTTGAGAGTAGTCGCTGATATAAAAAGTTCAGTGTAAGCCACCCTGAGAGCTCATCTCGGACCTCAGAGTTAGAGGGATGCAGACGTCGGTGGGGAGCTCTTCTGGGAGGGAAGGACGAGGATGCGAGAGTTTCCCCTAGGGCAGAGAATGAGGTTGCAGAAGGGGACTAGGCTGGGTCATCATGAGAACTAAGCATGTAAGGCCAGGTGACCACAAGAAGAGGTGGCTCTCTGGGTAACAAGGACTAAGGGATGCTCATTGGCCACCAGCTGGAGAAGGCTTTGCCCACATCCTTTAAACTAGATACAAGAGGTTCTGAGAGAGACCTGTAGAGCCAGGAGGAAAGACCTGGGACCCCAGCAACCCATTACACATGTACTTAACCCATGCTCCTGCCTCATCCCTTTCCCACCTGCAACCCCAGGGAAGCCTGCTGTTTCCTGATGAGCCTCCTTCAGTTGCTAACCTAGAGCTACCGGCTGAGTCTTTGCATAAAGCAGCACTTGTTTCCTGAACATGGCCAATGGACATTATCTCATTGCTGGGAAGACAGGAAAAGTCACAGGATCCACCCCACGTGGATCGTCTTCTGGAACAAAACAGTTGAGAGAACCAATTTGTAGAGGCAGGGGTGAAAATAATACAGCCATTTTCAGCAGTTGTTTCCTACAGCTTGACTAATACACCCGACACACCAGTGGCATAAAAGACAATAGATAGTTTGAGTGAAAAGCCAATCTATAAACAGAAAAAGAATTTGACTCACTGTAAATGGACCAGAGTCCTTTTATGCCTCCTGTGATCTATTGGTATGTCTTTTTTTTTTTTTTTTTAACCTATTGCGTTTGTGTGCTTTAAAAATTCTGCTTACAAATTAACATTAATAAGTTCTAATGTGTTTGGATGTTTGTTTTTTAAAACAATGTCACATTGTAGCCCAGGCTTGCACTCTGTGGCCCAGACTGGCTTGAGACTCACACAATCCTCCTAACTGGACCTCCCAAATGCTAAGATCAGAAGGCATCACATTTGGTTTTGTCTTTTACACACCAAAGGAAGGAGACTGTGCTATTCCAATGATAATCCCCTAAGACATATCTAGAGAAATCATAGCTTACACAGACACTTGACGTCACCTGCTATGTCAGAAAATGCTGCATTATGCTTGGGAAAGAAGGACATTGTAATCTGCTTCTATAGCCTTCCAATTTATATCCCCATTTAAATCATACCATACCGGCAACAATAAAATATCTAGGGTTAGCTCTCAAGTGCAAAATATTAGTTTTTCAGCTTATCATTTTTAAGATAATGGTTCTTTTAAGAATTACACAGAATTTTACACCAATTTCCCAGGTGCTGCTTTGTTTTATTTTATTCCCCTGGTTACCCTAGAAACAGTATCAGAATTAATCATTTTCAGAAAATATTTCTTATTGCTTACATAGCAAGATCTCCCATTATTTTGGGAAACTAAATGAACTGAGTCTCTTTGAAAGCAAGACTTCCTGAAGCACAAAGGAAGAAATACCATAAGAAAAAACTTGAATCCCATTGTATGTAGAAAGCTCAGGGCTCACGAGACCAGCTAACTGTGAATCAACATGGATTTCTGTTGCTCTCTTTGCTTAGACTGGGATTTGTAGAAGAGGCTTACTTTTTGCTTTTGTAGCCAACGATTAGAGAGCTGTCGCAGTCAGAGAGGGCTGGCTACACATTGGAAGAGGTTGTCATCTAAGGGGTCCTCTGTGCACCCAAGAGTCACGGTGTTTGGGTAGGAGAAGAGACTTTCTGACTAAAGTGACACCTTTCCTAATGTGTGAAGCATAGGAACAAACATCCTCTAGGAAGGGAACTCCACCCCCTCACACACACACACAAACTAAGACTCCCAGCCCCCTCCAACACAATGATGGAGAGAGAAGCACATCATCAGCTGGTCAAGCACCACAAACTAGACTGTCTCCAGGATCCAAGTCAATGAACAAGGAGAACTTGAACTGCTTCAAGTTCAGGGCTGTCTGGGGGCATTTCTTTAGCTTCTAGGAGTCCAACATCTCACCAGCAAACATTGCTTTACTTTAAAAAGTTCACAGCATTTCAGAAGGCCAAAATGTAGTCTTTAGTATGCCAAGGCCATAGTTTGAGTCTCAAAAGAAACCCTAATCCCCAGATAAAAAGAGGGGAATTAAAAAATACCAGTCATGAAAATAAATATTTCCGATGTTATTCTACTGTTATTCCTGGCTTTGTATCTCATTTTTCATGTGGCTTTAGGGAAATCACTCACCAGCATGATCTACATTACTAAGGTCTCTTCTGCCCTTAAAAATACTAGGCAAAGGGGATGACAGAGCTGACAAAGGTGTGTCTGTCAGACTTTATGTTGCTGTGATCAAAAAACCTGGCATAAGCAGAGTTAGGCAGGAGTTCTTTTGCCATTTCAGAGATTTTCATTCTGTGGCGGTAGGCAGGGCATCATGGACAAGATTGTTCAAGCCACAGAAGACATAAGACAGAGCAGCCTAACTCATAACAGCAGGCAGGAAGTAGAAAGAGGAGCCAGGAATAAGCCCAAATACCCACTAGGCTTCCCCTCCTACAGTTTCTCAAAATAGCAACACCTCACACATGAGCCTTTTGGAAAGACACTTTATATCCAAACTGTAGCAAAAAGGAAAGAACAGAAAACAGCTCTTAGAAGTCAAAGAAGCTGGGTATGATGGCCCAGGCCAATGTGCCAGCTACCTGGGATGCTGAGACCAGAGGATCGCTTGAGCTCAGAAGTTAGGGGCCATCCTTGACAACATAGCAATCCTACATCTCAAAATAAAATGAAATGACACAAAAATTAAATTTAAAAGTTAGTGGCAGTATAGTTTGGTGGTAAAATATCTATCTAGCACATACAAGGCTCTGGGTTCAGGCCCCAGTACCCCTCACTGGAAGTCATTAATGTATCACCACCAAAATCTACAACAAGGAGGTAGGTTTTAATACCTATCATGGTAGTGATGGTAGCTTCCTTCATTGCATGCTGAGGGCAATTACTTGGCTTGTTAGCATCCTGAACGTGCTGAAGAAAAGACCCCAGACTTAAATAGTATGCAAGTCACAAAGAATGTTTATTCTGCAGAAATCCAGAAAGCTGGGGTCACCACCTAGACAAAATGGCGACCCTGAGGTGAACTTACAGATTCTTTTTAAAGACATTCTGGGGAATTCCACGGGGTTAGGTAATCTTTAACATGATTGGATCATTGAAACCGAAAAAGTGCTGGCAAACTTAGTCAGGGCCATAAGAGATTTCCAGCAGTAAACCAACCTTAAGCAATCTTATCTTCTCTGGCCAGGTGGCTAGGCCACCTCTAATTGGCTGCCCATTTCCTGCAGTATTTCCAGCAACTGCTGAGCTCATTTCTGAAGAATGGAGGCTTAGGCCTGTTCTGAACTAACAAGAAACTGAAGCCTGTCATGGAGTTGGCTAGGCGTATTTAACCAGGCCTCCTCAGGCTGTTTTACTTTTCAATGAAAAAAGCCTGCCTTCTTCCTCCCCTACCCCAAGATCCTCAAAGGTACACAATGCTTTAGTTGTTTTTTTAATCTATTCTTTCACAGTTCCATAAATAAATAGAGTATGTATTGATCATTCCCAGCTCCTCCCTTATCTCCTATTGCTCTCCTTCCCTTCCCACTGACCTCCTTCTTCCCAGCAAGCGCCCCTCCTACTTCCATGCCTGTGAGGAAGGCACTGAGTGTAATTAGTGTTGTTTGCATGAGCCTCTTACTTGAACAAGGGCAACTTACAGGGTCTACACCACAGAGGAATAGCATTCTCCCCCCCTCCTGGGGAGCTGTTGCTTTTCTTTTTTGTTTTAATTATAGTGCTCTTCTTCCACAGGGGAGAAGCTCATCAGCAATATACACCAGAGCTCCCGGAGCTTGCTGCAGGAACTACTCCAGAAGAATATGAAATGTACCTTGGAACCAAGGTAATAAATGACATGTTTAGACAGACACCTTTAGCAGAAGAAAAAAAAAAAACTACCAAGAAATTGCTGCCTTGGTTTTGTGGTCAAATTACCAAACTAATGAAAGAATAACAGGACCGGTATTCCCAGAATAATAACCATGGTTACAAGAAAACTGACCAAGTCATATTGTGAATGAACAGGAGACTAAACTATTGTTCTAAGTCATCAGGGCCAAGAGGGTAGGGGAAAAACAGACCCAGTCAGTCAAGGAAGGGAAAGAGAATTGATAAGGTAGAAAAAGACTGAGAAGAAAGGAGAATCAGCTGGACGAAGCCATCTGCAGGGCCAGGAGGACAAAACAAGACAAAGGGATGATGAATCTGAATAAATATATGACCACAAAATGGTTCTCAAAACATGAAGGAAGTGGCTCCAACTGTGATGCTTAATGCGCAGGCATGAGGATATGAGCTCAGATATCCGACACCCATGAGAGAAGCTGAGCATGGCAACGTGTTCTCTTCTTCTCAGTGCTGGGGAGGCTGAGACAGGTAGAGCCCTGGAGCTCACTGACCAGCCGGCCTCACCAAATCACGGAGATACAAGTTTAGTGAGAGACCCTGTCTCACAATATAAGATGGAAAAAAAACAAGGAAGACATCTGAGGGTCAACCAGGCCTCCATATGTACTTGCATATAGACATGTGTGCACACACACATTCATAAAAAGATATATACACAGTATTAAAACCAGGGAAGATGACCCATGACTATAATTTCAGTTACTTAGGAGTTTGAGGTAAGAGCCCTGAGGTTCAAATATCCTCCTATGAAAACCTTTCTTCCCATGATCCCAGATGCTTTCTGTGCAGCAACTCCAGGATTCTGGAGAGATCTTCAACTGGGATAATTTATTTGATCAATATCCACTTGTCTACAACCCTATATCACCCAGCACCCACCCAATATCACCTGATAAATATCATCTTCACTGGGCCATGGGGTACCCAAATAAAAAGTCCAAGCGTATACCCAGTATTGTTTCTTGGGGGTGTTCCTAGATGAAATTAACCCTTGATCCAGTAGTCATGGTAAAAATGCATTGTCTTTTCCTGGTGTGCTGGGCATCATCTAATGAGCTGAGGGCCTCAAAGAAGAAGACGAGGGCTATCTAAGAGGGAACCCCTCCTGTCTGGCTGCCTTTGATCTAGGACATGAGTTTGGGTCTTTTGTTTATGGGGAGAGAAAAATTAAACCTCACATGAGTCAAGTCAGTTGGGTAAGTTCCACACCCTAACACACTGCCAAGGTCAATGTGGAAACAAGAAGGTGAGCACTGGCATCTTACCTTGAACCCAACGTTGGGTACGTGAATTCTACATGACAGAAGTATATGTTCTGTCAAATAACAGTATAGTACCAGGGATGTGAAACCAGGGAACTCATTCCAAAAGCTCAGAGGACACTGGATTTGTCTTTGTTGACATGCATCTAATTTCTATGGTGGTGTCAGGGCTCTGTCCTTTGTTCACATTTGGCAGTGCTTGTATTGAATCTCTCAAGGGCTTAAACCAAATGGTTGGTCCTCCGGATGTTAGAAGTTGTGGAAACGGAAAGCTGGGGCCTAGATGGAGACGCTTAGGTTATTGGAGACAGGCTGAGGAACGGTGGGATCCCGACACCTTCCTTTTCTCTTCGCCTCTGACCGTGAGTCAGCAGTCTTGCTCTGCTGTGAACTTGCATCATAGTGTCACCTCTCACCACAGGCCTTAAACAATGGGCCCATCAACCACAGACAGAATCCCCAAACCGTGAGCCAAAACAATTGGTTTCTCTCTATAAGTTAATCATTTGGGACTTTCATTATAGTAACAGAAATCCAGCACACACAAATACCCATGGTAGGAAGATATGAACTCATAACCTAGGTGCAGCCAGTGGTTCCCCAGCCCTCAACTCTGGTTCTTACCTAGAACTCAAGTGCAGAAACCACTTACATACACATTCATTGTCCTCAGTAAATCTGTGCCTATGCATGACCTTAAAGCCACCAGTGCCCTTTGAGTCCTACCTGCCTTCTAACTTTGCTGTTCAGCTTTCCCACCAATTTGAAGACATTCAATATTCTTATTAAGGATGTGTGGTGATAGGTACTTATTTTAGACTAGAGGAGAAAGAGTGAATGTAAGATAATTAATTAATGAACAGAAAGTCTTCCTCAGCCTTCGGGCACACAAGACTGATGGGCAATTGTGGGAGGAAAGACATACAGGAGATACGAGGAGTGCAATCAATGCCAGGCAATTTAAGACACAAAGCCGGTCTCTTTGAGAAGCCTCTTTGAGAGGCCGACAGGGACTATCAACTCTGTGGATGTGCAGAGGGAAGAGAAAGGCATGAACATCAAGGCCCGTATGCACAAAGGAAGCTAGAAAGGTGGGGGCGACAGGAGGAAACTCCGAGGGCAAATGCCTGAAAATATGTCAAAAGATGCAAAGAAAAAGAGTTCAGTGCTCGGTGAACCTAAAGCAGACCATCAGAAAACAGGAAGAACCTTCTCACTGTGGCTACAGGAGAGGAAAGGCAGGTGTTGGAGAGATGGGTTGGTGGTTAGGCCGGCTAACTGCTCCATCAGAGGACCCCAAACTCAGCTCCTAGCACCCACAGTGGCCTGTGCACAGACACCTGTAGCTGCAGCACCAGAGTATCTGATGCCTTTTATGATCTCCATGAGTACTGCACACACACACACACACACACACACACACACACACACACACACACACACACACGCATGCACACACACACACAAATAAATAAATAAATTGAAATAAATCTTAATAAATTCTTAGAAAAGATAAATATTTTAAAGCTATCTTGAACTCTCTTTTACATATATTTATTTTAAAATATAATTTCAGCTATATTCATGACAATATAATAAAAACCTATCATTCTACTGAGGTGATAAAACCTATTCCCATGTTGATGTGTCTGTTTATTTTTTAATTGCCTTGGATGTCTTTAACATGCTGGTAACTTTTTATTCTGATTTTCTATATTTTTGTACAAATAGATTTCTCTGTTCTTCTTCAAAGTCTTAATTACTAGGAACTAATGGTTATGTGATATTATTAAGGAACTAACCTTAGCTTTCTTGGTTTAAAATGGTGTGTATGTGCAGTTGGAGAGATGGTTCAGTAGTTAAAGGCACTTGATGTTCTTGCACAGGATGCAGGTCCACTTCCCAACACCTACAAAGCAGCTCACAACCACCTATAGCTCAGATCCTATGGTATTCGATACCCTTTTTTGCCCTTCATAGGTACTGCACACATATAGTGCATATACATATATGTGCACACATATTCATACACATAAAATAAACTTTATTTAAAATGTGTGTGTGTTACTCATTATCGTAGTTTGTGTTTCCATTACTATGAAGAGACACTATGACCAGGGCAGCTCTTATAAAGGAAAATATTTAATTGGGGTTGACTTACAGTTTCAGAGGTGTAGTCCATTATCATCATGGCGGGAAGCATGGTGGCACATAGCCAAACATAGTGCTAGAGAGTGAACTGAGAGGTCTACATCTTTATCTGAATGTAGCCAGGAGGAGCCTGGATCAACACTGGGCATAGCTCAAACATATATATATATATAAATAATACCTCAAAGCCTACCCCCCACAGTGACACACTTCCTCCAACAAGGCCACACCTACTCCAACAAGGCCACACCTCCTAATAGTGCCATTCCCTATGACCAAACATTTGAATAAAAGTCTATGGGGGCCAAACCTATTCAAACCACCACATTCATGAAATAGTTGTTATGTAATGAGGGCTCAGCTAGTATGCTTTCAATCTTCAAACGATCCCATAAATCCAACATTCGATCTATGTTATAAGTTCAGAGAGGCCTGCAAGGCTAAAAGGCATCGCCGCAGACTGTCGTTTTACTGAAAATGTGTCTTTTTCTTGGAGCTTTAGTTGTCATAACTGAAAAGAGGGTTGGGGACTAAGTGACTTCTGACTTGCTTCCACTCTCAAGTTAAATGACTGGTTCTGTTGGTTTTGAGAGGGATGAAGTAAAGAAGATCACGACTATGTGTTTGCATCGTTCTTATTCTTATTACAGTTAACATTACTGTGAATTTTTTTCTCCAGTCTATTGTACAAACCTAGGTTTGCGTGCCACTCGGGTATGAGGTTGGATGAGTCATTGAAAACATCATTTTCTTCCTATTATATGATGATGACAATAATGGTGATGATGATGGTGGTGATGATGGTGGTGATGATGATGGTGATGATGGTGGTGGTGATGATGATGGTGATGATGCTAGCTCCCTTAACAGGCTGTCATGAGGACTGAACAAAGAAACAAACAGTAAAAGCTTAATTGAACGCACTCCCAGCTACTGTTAACAGTAACAACCACACTTATATAGGTTAAGATGGTTCATGAAGTAAGGACTGTTTTCCACATTGCCTAAACCTAAATTGTATTCTTTCTGATACAGAACACAATCTCCCAAGATAAAATCGAGTTTCTAGCTCTTAAAATAGAAAACGAGAAGAAAATCTATACAAAGAGCTGTGCTATAGCGAACATGCATAATTCTCCAATAATAGATGTACTGTCTTGATACCATATCCTACTCTACAAAGCTGCTTATGTTTGCCACTCTGCTTTCTCATTTGGTTCTCAACTCTGGGGAGCAAGTAGGCTGTTGCTCTGGAGTGCTTCTTCTGAATATAACAGCCATTAGCATCTTTATCAGAGCAGCCATGACTCTCCATAAGAGACCCTCAAGATGGGACTTGTTCCCTAGAACCTCGCCTAGATCCCAGGCACTTCCTCCTGCATCCCCTCCCCAGATGTGTACAGCTCTACCCCAGCTGCATGAGGTCCTACTTATAGAGAAGGTGGAAGGCTAACTAAACGTGGGGACTCCGTTCACAGAGCTATGGGGAAGCTGCCATCCATGCTTGTGTGACACTTCAGTGGTGAAGAGATTCTGGCCACTTGAGATTCTGTGATAACCACTTTCCCACACCCGTGTAAGTAAGCACGATAAACTCATTGGCTCATCAATCGAGACTTTGGTGGAAACATTTGATGTTGTTGTGCTCAGTTGAGATGGGTAGACGTCATTCACATCTTCCCCAGGGAAGAGCAGCAGCTAACAGTCTCCCATTCTTCCATAAGATGTTGTCTGCCTGACTCTGGCAGTATTTTCCTCCCCATCTATTAAATGGTGATGTTGACACATGAGAGGACAAGGTGTCATTCTGGGGTCAACTGGTGGCATTGGCTTGCTAATCTCTAGAGGAGGGAGCAAAGCAGAAAAATCTGAATCCCAAACACACTTCTCTCATGAGTTCAAAGTCAATTCTCGACTGTGCGTGTTCTCAGGGTATGAAAGAATATATAAAATTATTCCAAAACACAAAGGGAGCCCATTAAAAGTCTAGCCACATATTCAGTGTTATGAAAAACAAAACAAGAAAGGAAGGAGGAAACAGAGGTGAAGAGTGTTTCAGGCTAGTCTCCCCTGAAGAGACTTCAAAGTCCTTTGCAAGAGAAGCCTGCGTCGAGTATGGCTATCAGTAATTACAGTGAAATCGTCTCTACTGAATCTGGCTTTTCTGTTGTTTACTTTGACAGAATAATGACCGGTACAACACAGCAATATACTCAGGTTACCTCTCAGATAAAGAAAATGCTGGGGAAAGGTACTGAAATCTATCTTTCACTTGCTGGCTCTTATCTGAAGGTCACTGTAACCTTTAAGATGGATGAGAATGAAAAAACCTGAAGAGACAAAGATTAAGAACAAAGAAGCCATAAGAGCTCAAGTGCAGGACAGGGTCTTCCCTCAGCCTCTCTTCAAAAACCCTAATTCACCGAAAGTACAAGGGTGTGCACAAAAGGGCAGTTTTGAGATGCAAATGGGACTGCTAAGAGAAAGCTAAAGTTCCCAAACTGGAAACTAGGATGCTTTAAAGAAAGCAGAAACCTAAGAAAATGAATTATGCTTTTAAAAGTCATGCATGTAAAACAGGGAAATATTTAGTATCCCAAACTGGGGTCACAAGGGAATTCCACGTGACCAGAAGTTTCCAAACCACTGAAGTCAGACCCAGAAATCAGAGTCCTGACTGGAGGTGTTGCTTGACGGTAGACCATGTGCCCAGAAAAAGGCCTCTGGTTCAACCCCAGAACTATACGGAAAAAAGCAAACTAGAAGACTCAGGGTCCCAGGAAGATGCAAATACTACCTGAAGAGTTTATGTTCACAGTAACACAACAAACAGCTATTTTCACTAGTGGGAAATTTAAATTAATGGTGTTAAATAAATAAATAAATTTGAAAAAGCAGTGTTAAGGAGATTGGCCTTATTGAAAAGAAGTATAGTTTAAATGATCATAATGAGTGAGTTAACCCAGAAGCAGAAAGAGTCAAATGGTATATACTCACTTATATCTGGACACTAGCCCAAGGGGCATGTCCCATGAAAGTCTTCACTTATCAGGAAAGTGGGACAGAGAAGAGGACATCCTATTGGGACTTTAGGTGAGAGAAGCATGGGAGAATGGGGAAATAGAAGGATCCAGAGGGTCCTAGGAACCTACAAGAACATTATGATGGACAGATCTGGGCCCAGGGGTCCTGCTCAAACTATAGCACCAGCCAAGGACAATACATACGGTAAACTTCGAACCCCTACCCAGATCTAGCCAATGGGCAGGACATTCTCCACAGCTGAGTGGAGAGTGAGGACTGACTTTCACACAAACTCTGGTGCCCCATATTTGACCACATTCCGTGGATGGGGAGGCCTGGTGGCACTCAGAGGAAGGATAGCAAGCTACCAAGAAGAGACTTGATACCCTATGAGCATATACAGGGGGAGGAATTCCCTCTCAGTCACAGTCATAGGGGAGGGGAGTAGAAGGAAAGCAGGAGGGAGGGAAGAATGGGAGGATACAAGGGAAGGGATAACTATGAGATAAAAAAAATGAATTAATAAAAAAAAGAAAAGAAGTATAGTTTAAAGTACATAAAAGAAAGAAAAAACTAATTTATTCTATCTCCCCCTCCTTCCTCTTAAAGCTCACTGGGATTCAATCTTGGGATTCTCCCTACATTGATAACTTTTCCAATGCTAATTAGCCCCACCTCTCAACACCACAATCAAACCATACCTCCACCATCTTAATGTCTAACACACAATAGGAATTTAACCCAAACAGGAATTTGGTTGGTATAAATCTGATTCAACCCATAAACGACCTTAAATAACATGAAGTTGTAAAAGTGTGGGTCTGACATGGGTTGTACTGAGTTGTTGTCAAAAGGTCAGAAGGGCTATATACCTTGCAGACGCTCCAGGGGGGCTCACTTCCCAGTCTAGAAAGTGCCTACCTAGCCTGAGCCTCCACTTGCAGTATTCCAACTTCTGCCTCTGTCAATCACTTCCCTGACTCTCTGCCACTCCCCTTCCCTTTATAAGAACCCTCATGATTCCACTGGGCCTGACTTCAGACTCCAAGACAATCTTGTCATTCACAGATCCTTAACTTATCACCTCTGCAAAATCCTTTCTGTCCTGCGAGGTGGTACGATCACAGGTTCAGAGGATTCTGATGTGCGCACCTGGAAGCCATAATCCCACCTACCACAAGGAATAGGGAGTAATCTTTCAGTGGCAGCAAATTAGGCTGTGATCTCTCAGATCCACTGGCAAACAAAAGACTCATGTTTTCTGAGCTTTAAACGTGGAAGAAATTAAGACAATGGCAAACTGGCCTCTAAGGCGAGATTCTATTGTGTTGTGGGAGCTGGCTCCCAGAGCATAATCATGGGGTTCCTTGTGGTTCCAGATTAACTTAAAATGCACAGTGAATGCAGAGCCCACACCCTCCAGCCTCCTGGTAAGGAACAGGACTTACAATGAATAAGCAAGCAGTCTGATGAGAAAGAGGCAGCTCAGTGTGTGGAGAAGATTGCTAGAGACCCACCTTTGATTATGGTTCTTTCCTCATTTCAAGACACTCATTTAGCTTACGTTTCATTCGGAGGATCCTGTTGACAGCTTGGATGCACACGGCTGCGTAATTACAGGGCTCTCAGAAACGAAATGGTGGAGGGGGCACGCGTGATGAGGATAACGCTGGAACAGCTTTGACTGACAGCCCAGAGCTGTGCCAACACACCCTTCAAACCTTTCCCTTTCAAACCCTGCTTCAGCCTTTTTTTTTTTTTTCCGCCCCTCTCCCCCCCCCCCCCCCCCCCCCCTGCCCCTGGAGAAATCTGAAGTGATGTCTTTCCTGTTTGGCTAGAAATAAGCTTTAGAGATGTGTGACATCTCTGGAGTCTAAAGTTGAGTTAGTTTAGGAAGAAGGAACACTATAGGTTTGTTGGAGGCTGTTTCTCTTAAATATATATATATATATATATATATATATATATATATATATATATATATATATATATATATATATATATATATATATATATATGTTGACCTTGCTATGGACTCAACGTTCTCCAGAAATGTTTGTGTTAAAATGCTACCTGTTATTGTTGATGATATCAAAAGATGAGGTCTTTAGGAGTTAATCAAGAATTGGTGAAGCCAGCAGGGCAGAGCCCTCAGGACTGGATGTATGCCTGTATAAGATGCACAAGACAGCCTTATCCCAACCTCTGCCATTCTCTTCATGAGGATGTGAGAAGTGAGTAGTGGCTGGGTGTGGTGGTGCACATCTTTAATCCCAGCACTTGGGAGGCAAATGTAGGCAGATCTCTCTGGGTGCCAGGCCAGGCTAGTCTACAGAGAGAGCTACAGGACAGCCAAGGCTACACAGAGAAACCCCGTCTCAGAAAAGAAGAAAAAAGGAGTAATTTGTGAGCCAGAGAGAGGCTGTCCCTGACCTTGACCATGTAGCTAGACATCCAGACTTCAGAACCAGGAAAGCATAAATTCTGTCATTCACAAGCCAACCACTTGATGGCATTTTTGTCAGAGCATCCCAAATTGATGAACACTGACCCCAAGCAGCCGTGGAGAGTATCTGTATTCAACTACATCCAAGTCAGTTCACACCCACTCCCTCAATCCTGGATTATGAACCACAAACAAAGCTACACTGTAGCAATTCCAGATACATTTCGAGAAAGTTAAATCATCATAATTCAAATATATTCTTTCCAATCTGGTAACGAGCTGCAGCTTGCACTTCCTTTGATGGCTATGGGCTTCCTGTGATATTGTCAGGCTCAAAGGGGCTACATTTGGCTAAATAGAAGTCATTTAAAGATCAAGAATGTTCAGGCTGAGTTGTGAGGTCCAAGTCTACTGAGCTTCTGTGTGGACATTTTTAGGTCACTACGGGCTAAGACCAAATTCATCACAAGTAGGGAAGCGTTCACATCGTTAGACACTTTGTGGACCAGCAGTGATCCAGAGGCCAAGTGTAAAGTCTGTGAATGGGCGGCATATTGGTCACAATCCTCTTCTGTGTCCGGAAGACACAGCTGCTACCCTGATGGTCCCCTCCTGAGTCTTCAGTTCTCTCACCGTGATTGGTTCAAATTATGGGATAATAATAAGGCAGAGATTGAGAAAGGTGGGGAAGGTGTGAAAGAGAATCACTTTTAAAAACAGTGTGTGTGTGTGTGTGTGTGTGTGTGTGTGTGTGTGTGTGTGAGCACATGTCTGTGTGCGTGTTTGTACATATGAACAAAGGCATGCACATGCCACACATGGGTATGGAGATCAAGGACAACCTAAGGTGCTGTTCTCACCTTCTACCTTACTTGAGACAGGCTTTCTTGCCTGCTACCTCATGTAGCAGGATAACTAAGTGGACTTTCCCACCTGCACCTCCAAATGTGGGGTAGGAGTGCTAGCATTTGCTTATGCACACTGCTATACTTGATGTGGGGTCCAGGGAGGCAGACTTGAGCCCTTACATGCGTCCAGCCAGCGCTTTATTCACGGAGCCACCTTCCCAGCCTGAGAACCACTTCTTAACCTGTTGAAATAACCCGAGACAGTTTGTAATACTATAAACATCATCTCGTCTGGCCTGTCAGAGCCAAGAGTTGAGATCATTTCATCCTCGCACCTGGCTTCCGCCGATTCCTGAGAGAGAAAAAAACACACTCTCCACTCCAAGATGGATTTATTCTGACAAGGGAGTCACACTCAAGAGAAATGAGCATGCATGGCACAAGCCCTAAGAAGGAGTGCAGTGCAAAAGAGGGCTGTAGCAAGAGGCTAGATAGAAACCTCAATGCTTAGGAGCAAGAAGGCTTAGAAAGCCCCGGAAAAGCGGTGTGCACACGCTTTGCCTTCATCCCAGAGCTGCAGCCTCAGAGAAAAACCAGAAGCAGTGAAGGCCCATGGGAGATTAATGAAACGGTCTCTAGGAAACTGAGGCAGGACTATTTTGAGGCCAGAATTGTTCCAAATGCTATGCCACAGTAAAATTAAATCAAGATTATAGAGGAGGCAAAGGAAAAATGGTCCCTGCTCTTGAGATTTCTGAGTTCGAATCCCCAGGACCTATGAGTTCATGATGCTACATGACAAAGGGGAATTGAGAGTATTAAGCCGGTGGTCTTCAGATGAGGGAGCTGCTCGTCCTGGAGGGACCATGGGGATTACAAGGAATCTCAAAAGTGTAAGAGGAAGACAGAAGGCAAGGTCAGGGCTATGTGAGGTAACAAATAACTTGATAGTTTTAAAGACAAAGTAAAGAGATATAAGTTGAAGAATGTTCTGGAAGCTGAAAGGAAGACAGGAACAGATTCTCCCCTACAGCCTCCAGAAGAAACAGAGTCCAGCAGATACCTCAGTTTTAGTCCACAGAGGTCGTTTTAAAATCACCAACTCCCTATTGTGGGATAATGTATTTCTGCCAACTCAGGCCATTAAGGAGATGATTGTCCTAGAAGCAATGAGGCATGCCCACACCTGCCAGTGAGTTGGAGGCATTGTAGATGCATGGGCAGGCCTTGATGAGTGCTAGTTTGTACCCCATACTCCCCAGTGGCACCTTACAGTCCTGAGATATTCTTAGAGTCACTAATTTTAATGTCTACAAATATTAAATTAATGAGCCTGGGAAATGCATAAGGCGCAGTGTTCCCCGGGAAAGATCTCAAATAGTGCTATACCTCTTTGCTAGAAACTAGAACTTTATATATTAAGCTCATGGTGCAGCATGCAACTCCTTAAACTCTGGAGTCCGCTGGGGGGGGGAAAAAAGTAGGGCAGAAAAATGGAGAAACAACAAAAGGTTTCTAAACACATGATGACCAAAAATCAATTCAAAATCAAACACGGAAACCATCTGAGCGGCCGAGGTGGCTCCAGAAGCATTATTATCATGTTGCGTCACGAGGTGTCACCTCAGTTTCCTAGAGGCCATTCCATTAGTCTCCCTGTGGGCCCACAAAGATTCTGTGCCCTTGTCTTTCTGCTGAAAATGCACCACTTGTAATCAGGGTAAAGTACTTAGGTGCCTCTTCCCAAGGCATTCTAGGCCTCTGCTCCTAAGCACTGAGATTTCTCTGAACACATAACATGCTCACTTTTCCCTGGGCATGCCACCACGCCACACCCCACCCGCGATGCCAACAGTTGCCACTTGAAAGAACCTGGCTCCAATTGGAAACCATTGCACGTCATGAACTACGTGTTGTTTGCTGCATATGCCAAGTTTCTTGCCCTTCTGGAAACAAAATGGTTGCATTAAAACGGAAACTTTTGATATTTTCCTAGAGGCATTCCTCAGTATACAAGTTATCATATCAAATTAGCATATCTTTCCATTGTGTTCTATTAGGGTGTTTGGTTTTTTAAATTGATGTTTGTGTTGCTGACTTGATTTCTCATATATATATATATATATATATGAATGTTGGCTAGGGAGTAAGATAGAATATCCAAATATCCCTAAATATACTTTGGCTGTTTTATACTAGGTACTCACATGAAGTGGTGGCCTTAGGACTCATGATTAAAACTAAAATGCCAGTCAGTGTTGAAGACACTGTGTGTTCTGCAGTACCAGATATTCAGCTAAGATCTAATTCTTCGCATCCATCTCCTGGGTATGCAAATTTGTCTCATCTTTAGTAAATGCTAAATTATATACATGTTAAATGATTACTTTAAAATAAATTTTTTTATCTTTATCACTAAATGTTTAATTTGTATGCCTGTATATCCAGGGAACCTTTGTGTAGTTGATAATATTGATAACAAGTAAAAGGTCAAAAAAAAAAAAAAAAAAAAAAAAAACAAGTAAAAGGTCATTATCTTCTCCATTATAGAGAGAGGCCCCACTTAATCTGGTATCTACTGTCCCCCATAAAATACAGGACAAGGGATGATTGATGTCAGTCACTCATAGTGGTCACCTTTCCCTGTGACTGGAGTCCCCATGAGCCTATGATGCCATTACATCCCATCAGCTATGCAAAGCAGTTAGCCTGGAAGCTTCTGGTTAAATTTGAATAGACTCATGAGAAAGGGCCTCTCTCTACCTGTGGATGCTGTGGTGAATTGGTGGTTTCTGGAGGTTTCAGCTACCATCTCCACAGAGACCATGAGACTGAAAGACCACATGTCAAGGGTGGCAGCGGGAAGGACATTCCTGGGGCACTGGCTTTGCCAAAAGTTCCTGAATACGCAAGTCCAGAGTTGGTCTGTTTGTGTTGTTTTAATTGTAAGATTATAATATCTTGGCTAGACTTCTGCTGGTTGCCACTAACATGTCCCATGTTATAAATACGTGATTAACTAAACATAGACATTAATGAGAAAAAGAATAACAATGTCCGCTCCAAATGAAGGTGTGCCTCAGAAGAAAGCATGCCTTTGCCGTTCTTCTCTGGTCTCCTGCTTTAAAGTGAGGTTTATTGTCACAGTTAAGGTTATAGTCCATCGTAGCAGAGATGTCAAGGCAGCAGGAACTTAAAACAGTTGGTCACATAGTGGCGTCCACAGTCAAGAGTCAAGAGAAAGGAACGCATACGCACTTATCATGTATCTCACTCTCTCCACCATTTTACAGTCCAAGACACACATAAAAAAGTTTTCACCTCTGGCACTCAGGGATGGGGGCCTGGCAAAGATAAGCCAATCATGAGAACTCACTGACCAACCAAACTCCGTTTTAGTAATCAAACTATAGCTAATACAGAAGATGGTCTCATTCAAAAGTGAGCCTCCTTATAAGCATGTTACATTTCTCTAGGATTTAAAAAGAATTTGCTAAAATCCAGAATATCTCCATTGTTGCTCCCTTAGAGAGCTTCAATACACTGAGGTAAGAGGGCTACCTGAAGAAAACCCACAGGCCCATCACTGTGTAGCCACCATTCCTGCGACCTGCTCTTACATACCAATTTCTTTCTGACATGGAAATCTATACTAGACACAATACTAGTCATATTGGCTTCTGACGCCTATTTCATTGTTGTCAGCTCCCTTCCCCTTTAACCCCAACCTGCAGATCAAAGGAAGAATATACATGCAATATTTGACACATAACAGAACATCAAAAAATACTCACCACTATTATTCTTCTTCTAAGATTATGATCCAGACTTTGCCCAGAAATTCTGGTTAAATGTCATTCACTCACCTGCCAGGTGTAATAAATACTAAATATGTAAAGATAAATAAATAAGGTGCTTGTTTCTGATCTTAAAAAACTTATAGGTGTGTGTTTGTGTGTGTGTGTGTGTGTGTGTGTCAGTGTGGGATTGTCCGGGGGTACAAATGTCATGATGTGTAGGCACAGGTCAGAAGAAAATCTGTGGGAGTGTGTTCCCTACTTCTATCATATGTGACCATGGGACTGAGCTCAGGTTGGCAGGCTTGGCAGCAAGTGCCCATACCAGATAAACCGTCTTCCTAAACTCCTGATGTTATTTTTAAGAAAGAAAAGTTGCAGATCAATTTCTCAGATAAGCTCAGGCTCCATGCATGCCTGTAGTCTATTCCTGCAGTTTCTAAATTAGGATCCCTGATGCCCACTTTGAACAATATCTATTTACCAAGTAACATGTTAAAGCTGGTTTGTACTGACTCACCAGAGTCGGTTGTTGAATTTTCAGAAAAAAAAAAAAAAATCTGGGCCAATGTTGGGTGACTTTTCCTGAGGAGATATTAATAAACATCTATTTCCCCTAGGTAAGGAACCAGCAAGAGACCAGAGAAATAATGGCACCTAAGTCTAGCTTTGAGGAAAGAGTGAGTTTATTGAGTTTACTTCTAGGAGTATGAGTGGGAAATTATTTCCAGGAATATGAGTAACTCAAAGGCAGCTGCATCACCAAAAGGCTGACCTTAACATGGTCAGAAATCTGTGTCCCTGGAACCACTTTCAGACAGTTCTGCCTGAGAGTACTTTGCCTCTAGTAGTTGTTACCACCTTGTGGGTCTTGTACATTTCAGGGCTTTCCTAAGCCTTGTAAGCTTCTGTTTATTTCCTGAGTCTTAAGGAGTCTCCTTCAGAAAGGACTTTTTAAATTAAAATAAAAACTACAGCGCAGCCCAGGATATACGAGGCCTTGGGTTTGATCCCAGTACCCCACTATATACAGAGGCAACTATTTTATAGTTAATTAAAATAACCCCTTAGTAGAAGCATGCACACAATTGAAATTGGTAACCACTACTAAGGAATCAGTGCTTTGCCCACAGGACAGATTGATCAGCCCACCCCATACTCAACACTCCCACCTAAACACAATTTGTCTGTGCCACCTCCCTATCTATGATGGCTGATTTTGATTGTCATTGGTTAAAGTGACAATCTTTCTTAATGTGATTAAACAATAAGAAACATTTTCTAGCCAGTCGTGGTGGCATGCACTTTTATTCCCAGCATTCAAGAGGCAGATGCAAGTGCACTGCTGTGAGTTCAAGGTCGGCCTGGTCTACATGGCAAGTTGAGTTCCAAGACAGCCAGGGCTACATAGAGAGACCCTATCTCAACAACTACCATTACCACAACAACAAAAATAACAATAAAATTTTAAAGGAAAGACAGACAGACAGACAGAGAGACAGACAGACAGACAAGCAGAGTTTCCAGGACATTAGGAGAATTGCTTGAGCCCAGGAGTTTGAGGCTAGCCTGACCCTTGGGTGTGTCTATGAGGATATATCCAGAGAGAATTAACAAAGGGAAAGACCCACCATGAATGTAAGTGGTACTATTCCATGGGCTGGGGTGCATGACTGAAGAAAAAGAAGGAGGGAGAAGTGAGCCAGGAGCCTGCATCTCCCTCTCTGCTTCCTGCTGCCACAGGGAAACATGGTACCCACCACTGTGCTCTCCATGCCACGGTGAACTGTGGCTCCAAACACGAGTCAAAATAAACTCTTCATCTTTTAGCTTTCTTCTTGTCAGGCATTTAGTCTTGGAGACGGGAATAATAACTAATAACACGCTACCAGGTTCCTCCCAATAACCAATTGCTTATTGCCGAGCCCTCACCCAGATAAGTCTTCACCTAGGTCTCTGGCCTCTGGCTCCTTGTCCCCCAGTGTGGCAGATGGCAGGACCCTTTACCTGGCACCATTCAGTAGATGAAAGCAGACCTTAGACATCCCAAGGGACTCATTGCTGTATTTACAATCAAGTTCCCATATATCTGAGACAGCTCCTGTCAAAAGAAAGCCAGGAGACCATATCATCCATTAATTATTTCAGGCCACTGGGAATATTTCAGAAGCTCCTGTGAAATAAACAATCCCTGCCAATGCTCCATGTAAAAGACGCCCCCAGAAGATGTTGACAATCTTCCAGCTGTATTTTAATTGAGATGATTCCACGTGACAGAATGAATTCCATCCACAACTTCCTGTCAGCCTTCATGTGACCTTTCCCCCCTCTTCTTGACAGATTCATCTTGCTGAACATCTTGCAGAAAATGTAAAAAAAAAAAAAAAAAAAAAGCTTTTTTTCCTGTCACGCTGAGATTTGAATCTCATGAATTTATTTTCCTTTAAAATAACAGTTGTTGCATGTTCTGATTGCTTCTTGCTTCAATTACATTTGGCCTTAACTCTCTTCTCTAAGGAACATCATGCATTTTTCTCTTCTCTTCCTATCTTTATCCATAGACTTACAATAGAATGGAATAGCTTTGACTTTTGACCAGAGCCAAAGAAATACCAATGACATCAGGGATCCATTACATAGCTGTAAAAGTAAGGGCTGAGAGGTGTTTTGTTTTGTTTTGTCTATTAATTCTCGACAGTCATTACTATTTTTTAAGCTAAGGCTAGTAACTAAGAAAATTGTTAGGTGTAAGATAATTTGGGACAAGCAATTATGTCCAGCCATACATTAGTTCAGTCTACCCCTGTTTGTGTAACTTATAATAAACTAAATCTTCTGATAGGCTCTGGAGCTCTTGACACTGCATAAGGGATGACCTCTGTCTCATAGTGGAGAGAGAGAAGCTGTATTCAGTGGCAAGCATCTGTGCTCCCAGCTACTTGGGAGGCTGAGACAGGAGGATTACTTGGGCCCAGCAGTTTGTATACAGTCTAAGCAACATAGCAAGACGCCATATGAAAAAAGTGAAAAATAAAAGGCACAATGGACAGACAAGAAAATGAACACTGAGGTGTATAATGGAGTGGCTATGAACAAGGAACAAACACGGGAGTGGAGAGTGGTCAAGTCAATTGGGCCACGTATTAGTTTCTTATTGCTATTGCAATAAACTACCAAAACTTCATTGGCTTACAGCAAGAGGAATACCTTCTCAGGCCGGCAAGATGACTCTGAAGTAAAGGCACTCCCCACCATGAATCGGTGCTCAGTAAAGGCACTTGATGCCCTCAGTTCAGTCTCTGGGATCCGCTCCAGCAAGTTGTTCTCTGACCTCTATGTACACACGATTGCATCCCTCTCTCTCTCTCTCTCTCTCTCTCTCTCTCTCTCTCTTTCTCTCTCTCTCTCTCTCTCTCTTTCTCTCTCTCTCTCACACACACACACAGTCAATAAATAAGAATTATTCTCTTGCAGTACCAGTAAGTCTAAAACAAGCACGTGGAGCTAAAATCAAAATGTTCATGGAGAAGAGATGGTGTCTAAGGTTTCCAGACAAGCATAAATAAATTCCTTTACTCCTTCCACCTCAGGGTGCTTGCCTTGCTTCCCTGAGACCCCATAACCCTATTCTCTAGCTCTTTCAACCCCGTGTCTAGTCTTCATCCGGTCACCTTCTTCATCCTGTCAGAAGTCTTTGAGTCTTCTAGGCCACCCAGATAATCCAAAATAATCTCTCCATCTCAATAGCCTTGGTTTAAGACCATCTTCCCAGTCTCTTTTACCTTGAACACTAAAGTGTTCTCAGATGCCAGGAACTCAAATTTCGTCATTTAGCCAATCACAGGCAAGATGGAGGAGAGCAGTTTGTGAAATTTCTTCCAACTCATGGTGGAGTCCTTTGCTGTGCCCTGACCCCATCTTGTCCCTCAGCATCTTGCAAATATGACCTACCATAAGTGATGTTGTCCGCCCCCTAACCCCGGGGGTCATTCTGTACAGCAGCTCCTCTAAAGCCTTCTGTGCTGGACTTGCTGAATGAACTCTTCTAAAACTTGCCTGGCGCTCTACCTCAGGCTTGGCTGCGAAGCACCACCTCTCTCAAGTAATACAACTAATGCAAAAATAATATCCTAGTTCATGATTGCAGAACAAAAACAGGACTGGGGAAGTAGCTAAGTCAGAAAAGTTCTTGTTGTACAGCATAAAGACCAGAGTCTGATCCCTAGAGCTCATACGGCACCATGTCTTGTAATCCCACCACTGGGGAGGCAGATAGGTAGATCTCTGGAGCTCTCTGGCCAACCCACTTAACCTATTTGGTGAGTTCCAAGCCAAGTAAGAGATCCTTTCTCACTAAAAGGAATGTCCAAAGGACTTAAAAACTGCTTTTCTCAGGGGCTGAAGAGATGGCTCAGAGGTTGAGAGCACTGGCTGTTCTTCCAAAGATCCTGAGCTCAATTCCCAGCAACCACATTGTAGCTCACAACCATCTATAGCAAGCTCTAGTGTCCTCTTCTGGTGTGCAGGCCTACACGCAGGCAGAATGCTGTATTCATGATAAATAAATAAATCTAAAAAAAGCGATCCTGTCTCAAAAATCAAAGTGGATTGTAGCTGAAGAATAACACCCAAGGTTCATCGTTAGCCTCCACACAAATATGTGCATGCCCACACCTACACACACACACACACACACACACACACACACACACACACACACACACTCCAAAAGAAAAAAAATGACAATTTAAAAAATAGTTAGCTTGGTTTTATTTCTGTTTATGTGAATGTATGTGTGTCACATGTAAGTGCAGGCAGAGGACGGAAGAGGGCGTCAGATCCCCTGAAGCTACTAGCTATAGGTGGTTATGAGCCACCCAGCATAGGGGCGTGGGAGCTGAACTTGGGGTCTCTGGAAGAGCAGCAAGAGTTCCGAACCCCTGAGCCATCTTTCTAGTCCTGTAGCATTTGCTGTGTGTGCTTCATGATGCTATGGGACATATACAACTTATTTCAATTAATCATTAAAAATAGCTTCTATGGCTAATACTATCTTTAACCCACATTCAATACAGAAGTGCAAAAAAATGTTAGCTTTTCTTTTTGATGCCCCCATGAGTTGATTCTCCTTCTAGAGAGCTTGATAAGTAGATGTAAAGTAGAAATTAAGAATGTGGGTCATGAACTATACTCACATAAAAACTCATAAAATTCAATTACTAAATCCCTGTATGCCTCAATTTTTCACCTGTATCTTAGTGATAAAAATATTATTTAATAGAGTTAAAATAAGGATTATATGATGTGGTATTTATAAATATTATTTATGCAACTGATAAAGGATAAGTAATCAGCAAATATTAGCATCCTTCCCTCCTTGCCTGATTGCTTTCTTTCTCCTTCTTCTTCTTCTTCTTCTTCTTCTTCTTCTTCTTCTTCTTCTTCTTCTTCTTCTTCTTCTTCTTCTTTTTTCCTTTACTTATATTTATTTCTCCAATGCTGAGGATTAAAGCCAGGGCCTTATGCATACTAGGCAAGTACTTTCCCACTGGACTAACCCCTAAGCAATGATGCTAGATGTTTTGTTGTTATTTAATTGATGAAAGCTGTTGAGAGTAGAGAATGGACCCATTTTCCTGAGGGCTAACATGGGAAACGGTGTTTGCTGCCATGGGGAGGTTGGAGGTAAGCAGTGCACAGGTTAGGTCCCAGTGAGTTTGGCTCTGCTGCCAACGGTGTGCACACTAATTGCATGGTAATTGCCTCAAAAGGGATCACTCTTCGCCTACCTATTCTTAACTTTCTCTCAGCATTTAACTTGATCTTCAGCAACTTTTTCTGTGATACTGGGGCCAAAAGTTAGCATCTTTTACTTTCTTTGACTCCCAGGCACACCAAGTAAACAAATACAGATGCCTATCAGCCTAAGACAGATGCCTATTGGCCATCCACATACTGAATAAAGAAACACACACACACACACATACACACACACATTGGTAGCTCAGTAGCAAAAGTGAGGAAGTCTGTATTTTATGACTTGCCTTTAGGACCTGCAAAGCCAGGTATCACCAACAGAGATGAAGATGTCAGTGTGCACTGCAGGCATACACATAACAGTTCTCAGATCCCTGAATGCAGGCCCCGCCTTGGTGGAGTAGTTGGGCGGGATTGTGTACAATCTTACATGTCATCTGCCACTTATGTGATGAAACCCCTTGTGTGGGCTTATCTTTACATTTCACACCTTGTTTATCTTAATGCTCTTCAGGCACATGACCTTATCATGTCTACAGTTCCTTGGGCAAGCCTAGATGTTTATACTTTGAATTCTAAATGTCTAGTGTGTTGGGGGGAGTAGCTAAACTAGACTAGCAGGCATTAGCAGGGACCCAGTGTTTTCTTGTTCCAAGGCAGTTGTACCTAGCCTGACTTGAGGGCACATTTGAAAATGGACCACTACTTTTTGTTTCTTACAAGTAGACAGTCAGATCCACATTTCCAGTGCGTTTGTCTCTGCCTCTTTAGTCTCATCTAACATTATGGGGTCATTTACTGGAGTTAAATAACCTCTATATAGATATATCAAACCATCTAATGGCTTATTTGGTTCAGACTTAGTTAACTTTCTATACAATATCTGACAGAAAAATAAAGGTTTATGAAGATTATTTCAGCTGTGTGAGGTGGTGCACATCTATAATCTCAGCACTCAGTGAGGCAGAGGTAGGCAGATCCTTGAAAGTTTGAGGCCAGCCTGGTCTACAAAGCAAGTCCAGGACAGCCAAGGCTACATAGAAAAACCCTGGCTCAAATAAATAAATAAAATTTCCTGATATCTTGGAGCATCTACCTGGCCACAGAGGGAGGAGATTCAGGAAAGACAGGAGGAGCCTAGAATGCAGCACCAGAAATTACTATTCCCCGTCCAACAGGGTTGATCTATACATAACCCAGTCTGCTTTCAGGTAGCACACAACTCTCATGACTCACACCGAGTACCTTCTTCATGTCTTTTACCTTCTTCTATCAATTACCAGCCACGCCAGACATGTCTGACTTTAAACCCAATCACAGTTTCTTTTTCTATTGGTTGAAATCCTCGTCAGTGTTACTATTGGTAACCACTGGAGGGTCCTCCCGGAGGGAGACAAAGAAACATACGCATCATGAAAACAGCCTTTATAATCACCTTTCTCCTTGTTCTTTATGAGCCTGGCAGAATTATGAGTGCATCCACGTGCCTTGTATGAGGTCCCTGCAGAAGAGACAGACAGGAGTTCTCTTTCTGGCCAGCTTATTAGCACTCCAGCTCACTGCTAAGTGCTGCGCCTTGCTCATCTTCATCACCTGGCCCTTTCCTCTGGGGAGCCAGTCTTCACTGTAGTGAATTTTCTCTAGAGCCAAATCCATCAATGTCCACTGTAAAATTACTAACAGTTTGATGTTGTGTTTAACCCTTTGCAAGAACCTCCCACCGGTGAATGAGCACAAAATACAAAGCAGAGGTTTGCACATATCCACAGCATCTGTATCATCCGGACCTCATTAGAAATGCAGATTCTCAGCTCCTGTCCGACCAACCAGACTCTGGGGGGTGGAACTCAGAAATGGTTGGAGATTTTTTTTGTTTTGTTTTGTTTTGTTGTGTCGTATTTTGAGTGGTGAGCTCATTATACAGTCCAAGCTGGCCTTGAATTTACCATCCGCCTTCTGCTGAGATTATAGGTATGCACCACCGTGAAGCACAGTCCAGCCTTTGGCTTATCAAGCTTCCCAGGTGCCTTGATGCACACTCACACATAAGAACCTTTGTGCTTGTGCTCTCCTGAGAATGAGGAATGCTACTCTCTCTGGGGACTAGCAGTATGCCTGTGATTTGATTTGGTTTAACCTGCTTTTGCCAGGCTGCTCCCACCTCTGAAAGTGAGCAGCTCTGGTAGGCATCTCTAAAACTCCTTCCAAGAGCAAAATTCTAAGACAGAGAAAAGAGAGGGAAGGACCACATCATGAAATGATAGGGACACTTGTTATGAATATTTCCCGCATGCTCCCTGTGAACCTGGCAAGTGTATAAACACTTATCGTCTATGATAAAGACAACTCTTGAAGCTGGCTGTCTTGATCCATTTGTGTTGCTACCCCATGCCACTTGAAGCAGAGGAGTTTATAAATGATAGGATTTATTGGCTTACAGTGTTCGATGCTGGAAAGTTCAAGAGTGCGGTGCCGGTATCTAACTACAGCCTTCTTATTGTGACATCTCATGGTCAAATGCAGAAAAGAGAAAACAAGAGAGCAAACTATCCCTTTTAGAAAACGAAATGCTTGTATCCTGTTGTGGGCATATAAGCTAGAGCATCCTCTGTCAACAGAAGCTATAGCACTCCTGGTGTATACCTGAAAGGGATCAGCGTCAGCATACCACATGCCTCCACATCTACGTTTATAGCTGCATTATTCACAGGAGCCAAATTATGGAGTCAGTGTCAGGTGTCCATCAATAGATGAGTGGATAGAGCTATGCATTGCACTTTTGCTTGAACATAATCAAGAATGAAATTATATCATTTGTAAGAAAATGGTTGGGTCTGGAGAGCATCATGTTACGAAAAATAAGTCAGACTCAGAAAGACAAATACCACAATTTTTTTTCTCATATGTGACATCTAAATATTTTTTTTAAAGCAGAAATTGGAAGGGAGTTATTTGAGGAAAGGAAATGGACCTGAGGGGATAGAGAAGGAAAACAAGAGAAGGTGATGGAGATGAATATGATTAAAGTATGTTATACACATGAACGCGAAATGTTATAACAAAACGCACTAGTTTGTATGATCAATATCACTGATAAAAGTGGAGACAGGTCAAGTGCTTTTATAATGAATGCTAACTTATGTATGAGGGTGAAGTCCTCCTGACCCAGAAACATCCTGTGAGGCCTCATTTTCCAAACCTATTTCGGTGGGTGTGACATTTCCAACACACAAACTTGGGGGGCTACGTTCAACCCACAGCGGGAAGAAGTCCAATCACTCTTCCTTTTAAAAGTTAATTTGGGCTTTTCTGATCCTCTCTTCAGAATTGGGTGCAGACTCCAGGCTGTGGCACCTCCCATGCATGTTAGCCCTGTGCACCCATTTCATGACTAATGGTGCTTGTCCACATCTCCCTGGACACTGTGGGCTCTTGGAAGGGAAGCCATGTGTGTGTCCTAGCATCTAGGCAAATGTCTTGTAGCTTTTATAGAGGGAATGCCTACCTCGATTCCAGTCTCCTTACACAAATGACAGCCACAGGGCTGGAGAGATGGCTCAGCAGTTAAGAGCATTGGCTGTGGTTTCAAAGGACACAAGTTCAATTCTGAACAACAGACACTTTTAACTCCAGTTCCAGGGGGCTCTTAGGCCCTTTTTTTTTTCCTTTTTTTTTTTTTTTCTTTTTCCTCAGCACCAAGCATGGAAGTGGTGCACTGACATTCATTCAGGCAAAACATCTATACACATAAAATAAACTTAATAAAAAATTTTAGATGGTTGATGCAAGTGTGTTCAATTCTGATTGGTCACTTTTACATGAGGAAGGACTGTAACCGTGCCCATTTCTAATTGGTTAACATTTATCCATGCCTGTAAGATCAGCATTTATGTCCAGGAAACAACATGAGGTTTTGAGATCGGGTTCTGTTTATCTTCACAGTTGGGGAAGGAGTATACCTCTGCAAGCCACAGAACTACATGTGCGATCCTTCTAGAGGCACCAAGTGCTGTGTTACCCCCACAATCAGCCAAATGCCATAGGGCTCCATTTTAAATTTTAGGTCCAGTTGCTTACTTGAGGTTTTACCTTGTCTGTATATGTTGCTGTTTTTATTATTATTAATTGATGTCATTGAGACAGAGTCTCAACAGACTGGTCCAGAACTCACTTTTTAAAAATACACAAAACCCCCCACAAAAGCTGGCCTGGAACTTTCAATAATTATCCTACCTCAGTATACCACCTACTTGCTGGGATTACAGATGCATGCTACTTGCTGTCATTCTTAACCTTGTCAAAGAACATCCCAGAAATATAGCAATGCCCCCTTTAGAAAGGAGAAGAGGGGAAAAGGGAAGGGGGGAAGAGAGTGGAAGAGAGAGAAAAAGAAAAAGAGAAACAAAGAGACAAAGAGAAAGAGGAGGAGGGGGAAAAAGAGGAGGGGAGGGAAGGGGAGAACAGGAGAGGAGAGCATAGGAGAAAAACAAGCAGACTAACAGGAACTGGCTGGACTGGAGGATGACAAACCAAGTCACCCCTGCATTCCCTGTCTCGGCATAGAGTGTGGAAATCATGTGTTTCTGCAAACAATCCATTCTTTTTATACCTGCCATCCCCTAGCGCATGACCCCTTCCTCTCACTCCAAAGCGGCTCGGTACTCCAGTGTTCTGAAATGTCAAAGCCAGTGCTGACCAACTGCCTTTTAGCTTCCACAGCTCTCACACCACCTTCCTCCTTTTATTGCCTGAAATTGATGGCCTGGCCTTGCTGCACCACCACGTCAAGACAGGCTCTATCCTTCAAGTCCCTCCACCCGCATACTGACAGGGGGCTGGGGGCTGGGGGAGTCATTTACAGCTTCTCCGGCTAGGGTCTCTGTAATTTACGGGCTGGGTTTATGGCCTAAATGTTCTGCAGAAATATCTAGCTTCGTGCCCAGGAATTTCCCTGCAAGAATGATTACTGTGAAAGCGAGGATGGTGTACTTTTCTCCCCGAGTCTAGGCAGTTAACAGTGAATTAATACATCACTGGGAGCTGCAGAAGCGGCTCCCACAGATCTCATTAGTTTATTAGAATAAATAAAACTCTTCAGAGGTGAATTAAATTGTAGCGTGGCAACAAAAATAACAATATGTCACACTGGTGTGACTATTCTCAGCGTGCCCTCATCTGAATCTGTGTGAACGGGTAATTAAAGGACAGCCTGCCAGTCCAGGCCTTCGTCTCAGCTCAGGATAGTTCCTATCTGGGATGCTCTGCCCTAGGACCTTCAAGGCAAGCAGAAAAGGTGGGCCATTTCTCCTGCACAACCTCTCAAGAATTAGTCTTATGCGCTTACTTTTGAACAACAATAAACAATGAAGCCTAGAAACTGGCTCTCAAGGTTTGAAATGAGTTGTGAATTTTGAAATCATTGGTGCCTGTCTCCCACCCCAGATCTTGATTTAATTCATCTTGGAGTATAATGTGGCTATGAGAAATTGAGAAATTCCCCCAGATGGGTTGGTATAGGCCCAGTGGGAAAATTCATGCCTAGCTTTCAATCTGATAACTAGCAGTACAAAAATTCAATGAACAAATGAATCTCTTCCAAGTGACATAAATGTGTAGCCATGTTCGGGAACAGCTGGCAGAGAAGTCAGAAGAGGGCTATCATCAAGGCTTTATCAATAATGGCTTGACATCCTTGGCAAGTTACTCTTTCTGTGTACCTCAGTTTTCTCAGCTGCCAAATGGGCAAAGCTATAATACCTACCTCACATGCAATAAATGAAATGAAAACATCCAAGGACCAGTAAATATTATGTGTTAACTATTGACATTCTAGTTACTGTCATAACTAGTAATTTTCTTGGCCTTTCTAGGATCATGTGGACAAAGAATCTTATATTGACAAGGCCATGGGGGCCTCCTGTATTCAGAAACTGTTTTCCAAAGGTCCCCAGTAGGTGACTTCCAGCTTGGGGGTCACAAGCTCTTCCCACATCCAGTATCAATTGTCCTAGGATTTAGATCTTACATTAGTGATTTTAAGGCACGGTGCTTTGAGGGATTTACAATTCAGACAAAGCAAATGAGCAGCATCCGTAAAGTATCCTTCACTCAGTGTATCACTCATTCAGTGAGCATCTGCATACAGAGAATGCGCTCTGCGGTGAGTGATGTCCTAGACATTCCAAGAATAACAGTCCGCCTTATCTGTTGAATCTCATTACATGATGTCCTGGTCAAGGAAGCCATGGAGACCGTTAGTAGGTTTAACTCATATGTTGTGTGAGCAGCATAATGAGATCTGGTACCCAAGCTTCAGATCAGCCCTTTGTCTACTGTGTCTATACTGTATATGCTACCCTTCCCTTGCACTGCCATTGGCTCCCATGATAGCACAATGCCAGTATAGAAGTAACCTTTTTTTTTTAACGTGATCTGCTGGTAATTTGGACACACCAAAAAGAAGCCAATAAAATGCTCCCTTTGTTAAGCAGAAAAACCAGAAAGTACTCAACTTAATAAGGAAGAAAACAACACCAGATACTGAAGTCACTGTGACATAAAGTAAGTGATTGTGACTGATCCCTTAGTAAGGATAGCTCACGATTAAATTCTATCTTAAGTATGCATATTCTGGGGGACAGGGGGACCCATAGTGTATATGGAGTTTGGTACTATGCAGAGTGTAGGCACGCACTGGGATCTTGGAACAAACACTTTGTCGGGGGAGGGTGGGGGATTACTAAAGACAGGAGACATAAACCGACAGTTTCCTTAGTACACACTGAGTGAGCCACTTGTCATCACATCCCACTGTCACCTACAGTCTCCTGTATAAACTGTCAGAGCTGCCCATGAATAATAGAGCCAACTCTATCACTTTGGAGCTCCAAAGAGTTAGAGCAACCCTCCCAGGAAAACAGTCCCTTTGCTGCAGATCCAAATGACAGAGGGTGACCTCTTAGCATTTGGCATGATGGCTCATCCTTACTGGAGTCACCTCACTGATCTTTGAGGTTGTCCTCCTGCCTCGATGGCTGTTCTGCTTCTTTGTCACCTGTGCTCCAATCCTCTTTCTGGCCTCTAGGTGTAAGAATACCCAGAATCCTCCCCAGTTTTTTTTTTTTTTTTTTAACTTCTTCTGATGATTACAAAGTCTTTATCATCAACCCAGTAACTTCTCAAAACACCAGACAGGAAGAGCCAGCACACTCCTCCACTTGGATGTCTAACCAAGCCCAAGTTAGTACGAATATTGTCAGAAAATGTTCCTTCTCTATCCTGGAATCCCTTTCCTGCAAGTGAGGCTTAGTTAGCGGATCTACAAGCCTCATTTTTTTCCAGTTCAAGAATTCAACCCTTCACCCCTGGGCATTCTGATATGTACAATTCAGGAAGGTTCACTTACAGTGCACAGGGCTTGTGCTCCTGGACACCCTAAGATCCACTAGGCTTGTACCAATGGCATTGCCTGCCCCTAGGTGCTAAAGTATTGAATTCAAAGAGGGGTCCATTTGCTCCTTCTGTCACCTAAAATCTCCAGTTGTCCTCTATAAATGGTAAATATGCTATTTGAGCTTCCATTTTTTTTAACTTCACAGGCAAAGAAGAGGGGTTCCACTTATGAGGGCCCCTTCAAAGCCTTTTCCATCCTCCTGAGCATACTTCTTGATTTCTATCTCTGAACATGACTCTCCAATCCAAGCACAAGATAGTTCTCCTTTCCTGTTGTTTCACATCATTACTGACTTCTGTCTCTAAAAATATACTGTAAATATCTCTCTAAAAGCATCACCACCACCACCCCCATGTCCTTCTGGCCCTCCTGAGCTTCATTATCTCTGCTCTTCTCTGCTGAAATAACTTTGTGACTAGTCTCCATGCTCCTGTCTCTCTTTGTTACCCTGTGACTTGTCTTTTACACACAAACACCAGCACATGCCAATCCCCCGCCCTAAACTCTTCCCCCGACTTCCCATCATACATAGAACTCCATTGAACCCTGACTGTATTTTGGATGCTCAGTCCCCAGTGTTCAGAGACTATTGGGAAGGCCATGGAATCCTCTGGAAGTGTAGCCTTGGTGGCAGAAGTGGATCATGAGGAGCATGCATTTGGGAGTTGTTCCTGCCTTTGCTTTCAGCCTGTGCTCTGCTTTTGGCCCACTGTGATGGAAAAGGTCTCTGCTAGACCCTTCCTTGAGCATGGACAGAACCACTTCCACCACCATGTCTTTCCTGCTGTAATGGAAGAAATCTTTCTGAAAATGAACAAAAACAAATACGATCTCCCTTGAGTTGTTTCTGTCTAGCATTTTGTCACAGTGATGTAGAAATAACTACTAAAAACCCGATCTCGTTCACATGGCCTAGAATCTGCCTCTTTCTCTCCATCCTCATCACCTGGGATCTCTCCTTCAGCCATGCTGGTCCCTGAGTTCCAGTTCATAACCCTCCTACATAGACAGTAGAGTGCCAAGAAGTGCTGGTGCTAAAAGCCATGTCTCAGAGTGTTGAGGTTCCTTCCTAAAGAGCCGGCACCATTTTGGTACCCTTTTCCTCTTACCCTTATCACTGCTAATATATCTTATATTAGCTCATTTTTGCTTGTTTGTCTCTAGAGGTAGAGAGGTACATTAATTAGTTGCAGCTGACAAAACAAGGTATTATCGACCAAGGGTACTTTAAAAAAAAAAAAAAAAGATGGCTTTTTTTCTCACAGTTCTGGGGTGCCTAGAAGCTACCAGGGTTTGTTTCTTGGAGAAGGTTCTCTTCTTGGCTTTAGATGGATGTCCTTCTGTGTTCCCCAAGGGTCTTTGTTTGTACACATTGGGAGAGGAAAAGGGAAGTCGTGATGTCTCTTTTCTTATGAAGCATCAGTTATCATATTAGGGCTGCGCATGAACAATATCAGCTACCTTTTATTGCTTCCTTAAAAGCTCTTCCTCCTATACAGTCCCGTCAGAGGCTATGACCTCAATATATGAACTTCAAGAGGACAATTCAGGCCATAACAGGGGATAACAATCTTTATGGCGAGGACGTTGCCCTTCCCATTCACCGTTGTATCAGAACTGATGTTGAAAACCTTACCGAAAGCATCAACTTTGCATCCATTAACATGGAACCTGGCGCCTTACCAAGCTGTGTGACTTCAGGCATATTCTAGGCTTTTCTTAGACTGACCCTTGGGACCAGGCTTCTCATCTACTACATAAAAATAGCAGCAACCTTTGTCTGTAGATTAGAAGGGAAACTATTCACAAAGACTTCAGCATGATGCATGAATGACACAAAGCATAAGGCTGATATGTGATAACTGCTAATAACAGTATCATGATAAACCTACTTCCCACATCAAAGGCGCTGAAAGGGCTACCTGGTCTTGATAAGAACTCCCTACCCAAACCCCATTGTCCATCTTCTTTACTTTGCCAATAGGATGCCTGTGTTCTTGGTTGCAGCAGTGTTCCCAGCTAAAGCTGCCACATTTCCCAGCCTTCCTTGCCAATAATGATGGCCATGGTATACATCTGTTAAATGATACGAAAACAGACATACTATAAACCTAAGACTTAAGGTTCTCAGATTGGTAGATAAAAAATATAAGATCCCCACATGCAGTTTAATTTCAGATAAACAATCACTTTTTTAGTACAAATATGTTCCAAATATTACATGAGACTCAATTATGGCTTATCTGCAATTCCAATGTAACTGAACATCTTTGACTTTTATCTGGAAGTGTTCCCTGGGTGGTACACTTGAATTTTTTCCCTTAAATATTAGCATTCTCCATAGAAACAGAATCAATAGGATAGAGAGATGATAGAAAGATGAGAACTGACAGATCTTAAGACCCAGAGTCAGAGAGTGGGAAACCCAGTGCTATGGTTCAGATCTAAAATACTCCCGTGTGTTAAAGGCTTAGACCCCAGCTTGGCATTATAGGGAGAGAGAGGAACGCTTAAGAGGAGCATCCTATAGCCATATATCATTGGAGACATATCTGGAAGAGGATTGTGGGAGATTGGTGGTTGGTCCCCCTACCTCCTCCTTGTTAAATAAAGTCTTTCTAGTAGCCATAGCTGTCCTGGAATTCACAATATAGACCAGGCTGATCTTAAATATGGCAAGCCTCTGCCTCCCAAGTGCTGGGGTTAAACGTGGGCTACCATGTCCAGTTCTGCTATCTTCCTCTTTCTGATTCACAGCCACTAAGAGAAGAGCAGCTTGCTTGGCTATACTTTCCCCTTTATGATCTATTTCCCCAAATCAACTAGGCCAACCAGGCACAAAGTGAAAGCTCTGCCACCGTTAGGCACAACAAACCAAAATTGATGCCCACGGTTATTTGTTATCATAGTGGGAAAGTGCAACACCCCAGAATGGTAAGGGAGTTAAGTCTCAGTCAAAAGCACATGACCTCAGGGCCTAAGAGGAGCTGATGCTTTCATTCCAACAAAGGCAGGACAAAGGTTGTGTTAAGAATTGAAGACCATCAGCAAGAAGGGAAATTATCTCTTACTCTAAAGAATGTTGAACTTTTGTTCTGTCCAGGTTGTCAGCTAACTGATAGAAGCCCACCCACGTTAGTGAGGACAATGTGATTCTCTCAGTCTATAGATTCAAATGCCAGCATCATCTAAAACACCTTCATGAAAACACTCAGAATAACATCTGCCCACATGCTTAGGCACCTCGTGGCCTGGCCAAGTGGGCGCATAAATGAAGTATTACAGACAAAAAGCCACTTTAGCTTCCAACTGTCTTCTTGGCATCAGTTGTTTCTTCTTCTTGTGGCTGAGGCTTCTGCAGGTGTCTTGTAACCCTGAGAACATGGTTGTTCCAAGAAGAATGGGTCAGAAAATTAAAATAGTCTAGGTTTCTGCTGCTCAAAACCTTCAACTGCTGGCTTTCACATTGTTTTTCATTATATGTGAGAAACTGCGTGTGTGTGTATGCGCGTATGTGCGTGTGTGCGTGTGTGTGTGTGTGTGTGTGTGTGCGCGCGCGTGTGTGTGTGTGTGTGCGTGTGTGTGTGTGTGTGTGCGCGCGCGCGTGTGTGTGTGTGTGTGTGCGTGTGTGCGTGTGTGTGTGTGTGTGTGTGCGCGTGTGTGTGTGTGTGTGTGTGTGTGCGTGTGTGTGTGTGTGTGTGCGCGCGCGCGTGCGTGCGTGCGTGTGCTTATCTTATCAATGTACTTACTTTCCTTCCTTTATTTTTCTGGTAAATGAAACCAAGCAAAACATATGCATATATAAATTAAAAGTCCTAGGACCAGACATCAATAGCCCCTAATTACAGCCTGTGCCTTCCCTCTGAATTACTCTCTGAACTGCTCTTCTGGCTGGCTGTGTTTGGTAAGTCAGCATGACATCCATATCACTGCCAAGATATTCAAAGCAGTAACCAGACATTGAATGCCACAGCAGTCGGTCCACCAGACAGATCCCCCGCACCACACCCATATCTCTTTCAACTCCTTCCAACTATTTGTATCACCACAGAACACTATCTGCCACTGTCATGGGCGAAACTGAGAGGCCACCAAGGACCCAGACAGAAAGGGAATCCAAAATGCTGCGATAGCAAACCAGGGCTTCCCTCCATTTCTGTGTCATGTCTACATTGCTTCAGAACTAATCAAAACCACTTAGACAACATAAACACTGAGAGATTAAACTCTACAAACGTGCCCAGTTGCCCACAGGCCTGTGTTGACAAAACTGAGCCATTTAAATGCTCACACATCTCCCACAGTTCAGTGTTTCTGCTCTTCTAGCCAACGGGCCAAATCACATCTAAACTCACACTTTGACCTTGATGCTGAGACACACATAGCCAGTTCTGTGCCTTGATTCCTGAGCCTAGCCAGATGGTGAGGTGAGATTTCTGAAAGCTTGGAATTTGTCCTCATGACCTTTGAACTACTCACAATCCTCACTGCAGCACTCAGTAGACAGAGAACATTCACTCACCGGCACTTGTGTACTGAAACTGTACATTTTATTCAACCGTTGTATTTTGGTTATAGATCATAAAACAGGAGTCTATAACACAGAAAGAACACTTCAGGGGAGGGGGGATTCAAATGTACTGTACCACAAAAGGTGAAACATGTTAGAGAGCATTTTATAAGAGAAAAGAGCAGGTACAGACACCTGGGAGTGCAGCAGTTTAAAAAAAAAAAAAATGGTTCAGAGTCCCTGACTGCAAGAGAAGCCAAAAGCCGCTTTGCATGCTGTATAAGTGGACTAGAAATGGCTCCTTAGAGAGCTGAGGTTTTTCCTTTCAAAAGCAGTGAGTCCTGTCTATCAGCCAGTGCCACATCTCCCCACCCTACCCCCACTGTGTGCTACATCCTTCTCTTTTGCTGCAAGCAGGCTTTTTCCAAGGTGCCAAAAACTACGTTCCTCGGATCCCCGGCCACACTCCTCTTCCTACCTGCCTCACTTCTATTTTCTTCCTAGTCTCCCACGGCCTATGGGCCAAATCACTAGAAGTGTTTCAGAAATTGTTAAAACCAAGAGCTCAGAAGGACACTGAAGACCACCCAGGGCTGCCAGCACTCTGCAACTATCAGAAGAGGGGGACGGAGCAGTCTATAAATGTTGGCTTTCTTTTTCACAGCTGCATCAGATCTGACTGGTCCTGAGCAAAGGAGGGTTTATTCTGTTCTTCCCAGAAAGGGGCAAGTATCGTACAGCAAATGAACCCTAATAGATTCAGAAAGGGTTGTACCACCCCTAAGACGGATCCCAACTCCCCTCTCTGGCTTCTGCAGGCAAAAGTGTGTGTGTGTGCGCGTGCGTGCGTGCGAGCACGCATGTGTGCGTGTGTGTGTGTGTGTGTGTGTGTGTCACATGGATGAATATGCCTGAGAGGATGAGGAGGACATAAGAAGTCATCATATCCCCTGGAGCTGGAGTTATAGGCAATTGTGTGCTACGTTATAGAGATGCTGGGAACTAAACTCCTCTGCAAGAACAGCAAGTACTTTTAACTGCTGAGCCCATTTCTCCAGACCCAAAATAATCTAGGGGGAAAAAAGATTGAAGATACAAAATTTCAAGTAGAAATACCTGTTTCCATAGTGACAGCCCACCAAGTTACAGTTGGAAGAAGGAACTGGGAAAGGAAGCTGACTACAGATTTCAGATTTTCGATCTAGACAATCAGTGATGGGGAGACCTGGGAAAACTCCAGAATGCCTACACATGTGGGAAGGAAACCCAGTGCCCAGGCCATAGGTGCATACAAGCTCAGAGGGCTTTACACACACCAAAGCCTGTCGGGAAGAGCCAGAGACAGATGTGAGATTGGAGCACGAAACAACCCTGAACTGACAAGTGACCTGTCTTTGGCTATGGACTTCCACCTTCTCTGAAGCTTGATTTAGGATTAGTTATTCTGCATTGGCATCTTTCTCACTGGAGGCAAAATATAGTAAATAATTAGAACAAGGTAGAGGGTTGCTTTAAAGCACCCATGCTGAGGTTCCATCCCAAGGGCTTAGATTGGAGCTCAGATGGTAGAATTATTTTTTAATTTCAAGGTTAGTTCTAATATGCAACTATAGTTGAGAACAAAACACTAGGTTATCCCCACTTCCTGGTCAAATAAACACTACAGTTTGTTTGCACTGAGCAGCCTTTGTTGCACAGTTTTACATTTATTGGATGTTTATCATGGGACTTGCATTACCTCTGGCTTGGAGGCCATTACACCATCAGTCTCTAAACAGAAGAGAGAGCACATGAATTCACCCAGCTGAAAAGCAGAGAGATGGATTCAGACTCCAACTCCATGACTCTAAGCCCATGCTCTTAGCTACCATCAAACCATCCTCTCCATCACTAGTGGCCCATAGCCAATGGAAACACGCCTGGATCTGTGCCTTCACCCTGCCATGCCAAGGGCTAGCAGAAACAATAGATTTGCTTTCATGGTTTCAGAGCATCCATCTATCACAGCAGGCTCTCTGGCAAGACAGAGCAACATGGCAGCAGGAGCACATAGCACAGGCTATTTACTTCATGGAAGACAGAAAGCAGGAAAGGATAATGCAGGAAGGGCCCAGGGTAAGATACCATCCCAAAGACATACCCACAATGACTTCCTCCAACTAGATCCTACCTCCTACCATTCCCCAGCTCCCAACAGCGGCGCACGGAAGCGAGAGCATGTGGTGACTGTCTTTCTGCGTGCTTGTTTCACTTACATAATGTTCTTTGATTGCACCCATGTTTTTTCCAATGAGGGATTTTCAAGGCTGGCTGTGTGCATACCATTTCCTTATCCATTCACATGCTGATAGACACTGAGGTAAATGTTGTAACTGCTGTGGGCAGAGCCACAAAGAGCATAGAGTATGGTTATCTTTCTCACATATCTTGGGGTAAATATGCAGAAGTGGGCATTGTTATATCCCCAAAATACTTGCTTTTTTTTTTTTTTTAACTGGAAGGGGAATCATTACTTTATTTATAAAGCCTTTTGCTACATTAAGTGCCAGGAAAAAAAATTAAAATGCATAGTTTGGGGGGCAGGGAGAAGAAACTGCAGGGAACAACTTGGATCAAAATACAAAGGGCTGGGGAGATGGCTCAGTCAGTACGGTGCCTGCTGTGAAAGCATAAGGGCCTGCGCTAGGATTGCCAGCACCCACAAAAAAAGCCAGGCACTGTGACCCAGAGCTGGGATGCCAATTTTAGAGAAATGGAGACACTTCAACCAAAGCCTTATCTCACAAAAATATGGTGAAGAGCTACCAAGGACCACATCTAAAGCCAACCTTCGGCCTCCACACACACATACACATGCATAGCAAACAAGTGCACGCCTTACACACACTGAAATAAAATGCAATGCCATAAATGATTGGGAAAGACACACATGAGATGACTTGTTGTGAGACCTCAGGATGAGAGATTTAGTTGCCCAGTCATTGACTGCCATGCCCTCCCTCCGTGGCCTTGCTTGGTTCTGCTGCACCTGTTCTTAAGGGATGGCTTTGAACAACTTGCCTTCCAGAACAGACCTTCTAAATTTCCCAAGGCCTGCAACTACCACACTCTAGTTGGACAGGGTCCATTAAATCAAAATTGTACCATTCACATAAAAGAAGAATGGCATTTTTTAAATGACCTGACCAATCCTATGGACACATCAGTTTCAAGAAACATGAATTAGAAATTTTTTTTCCATCAAATTTGAAATGTTCTAACGTCTAGGGTGCCAGTTAGGGCTTGTTTCCTCAGGTACAGTAATTTTCCTGGAAGTGCCAATGGGCTCTGGTTCAAGAGAGGCATCCTTTCTTTGCTAACCTCTATGACTCAAACCTAAACGGCTCTCCCATCTATAGAACAAGGAAGAAATGTGTTAAGGGACAGAAGAACAGTTTGCAGCTATTCGGCACCTTCCTTCCAAATATGACACTCTCCTGACTGCCATCTCAGGAACTCAGAGGGTTTTACCACATGTCATTTGGTTTCTAAGACTATCAGCAAAGGGCAGTAGAGGGGTGGGGGTGAGAAGTGGTCCATTCCTTCCCACGATCACATCAACAAGATCTCCCAAAGTCACCTCATTTTTTTTTATGAAGTGACGCTGATAGCAATGAGGTGTTAGTTTCCTTTTAAATGATTCTAAGGCTCACCTATGCGAAGGAAGAAGACTATGCAATGTCAGACAGAAGATTAACAAATATCACAGGCTCCAATTTCCAATGTGGAAATCATAACCCTTATTGTAATATTTGGAAGGTGGGGCCTTCATGAGGATGAAAACTTTCCAAGGGGATTGGTGACCAGTATCAACTATCTCACATTAAAGGGAATAAGAAAGAGGGCTGGAGAGATGCCTCAGAGGCTAAGAGCACTGGCTGCTCTTCCAAAAGTCCTCAGTTCAATTCCCAGAAACCACACGGTGACTCATAATCATCTACTATGAGATCTGGTGCCCTTTCTGGTATGTAGTTGTACTTGCAGACAGAACACTGTATACATAATGAATAATTTTTTAAGGAGAAAAAGAAAGCTTTTTTAGAACCAATTTTGAATGACAATGGCCTGGGAACACAGAGTTTAAGTTACCCAATTTCCATGTCCAAATATGGAAGCAGTTTCATAAAGGTTTATAGTTTTACAGAACAAAGAAAATCATAAATAAAGATAAGTTTAAGATACACTGGTATCTTGGGTATGTCAGAGAGGTGGTTACAGCTTTTCTATGGGCTCAAGAGGCTCTCTGACGACGTCCTTAGCTTTTGGTTACTGGAAGCTATGGGTCTGTTGATAGATCCTGAAAGACTTTTTAACTATTATAATATTCACAGGATGTTAGTTCAGACATGGGGGTGGGGAGTGAAAAGAATGGCCTTGGGGGAGGTTGTTAAAGCTAGCCTGGGGTTAGCCTCTAGATTCATTTCTCAACCTTTCTACATCACTGGAGTTCTTTTTTTTTTTTTAAGTAATGTTTTCAGGGGCTGGAGAGATGGCTTAGAGATTAAGAGAACTGACTGCTCTTCCAGAGGTCCTGAGTTCAATTCCCAGCAACCACATGGTGGCTCATAACCATCGATAATGTGATCTGATGCCCTCTTCTGGTCTGCAGGGGTACAAGCAGGCAAAGTACTGTATACATTATGAATAAATAAATCTTTTTCTAAAAATTTATTCAGATTAAATCTCAGTTGTTATCCTCTCATGTGTATCTTCTCATTCCCCCCTCCCTCCCTCTTTCATCCTATTCCTCTCACCTAGGCCTGTGACAGAAGGCGACCTCCTCCCCCACCATATGATCACAGCCTATCAGGTTTCATCCAGATAGCCAGCTTACTCTTCCTCTGAGTGCCACCAAGCCTCCCCACCAAGGGGAAGTGGTCAATTAGGGGCGCCAGAGTTCACGTCAGAGGCAGCCCCTGCTTTCCACGCAACTGTGGAGAATGTGCTGTCCATTGGCTAGATCTGAATAGGGGGTCTAAGGTTTACTGCACGCATTGTCTTTGGTTGGCAAGGCAGTTTGTGCAGGTCCCCCTGGGTCCAGATCTGCCAGCATTGATGGTCTTCTTGTAGGGTTCAAGGACACTCTGGGTCCTTCTGTTTTCCCATTCTTCCATGTTTCTCTCACCTGGAGTCCCAATAGTGAGTTCCAGCATCTGTCTCGATCCCCCGCTGAGTGAAAACTCTCAGAAGACATCCCTGTTGGGCAAGTGTCCAATTATAAGTGAGTATATACCATGTGTATCTTTCTGGGTCTGAGTTAACTTACTCAGGATGATCATTTCTAGTTCCATCCATTTGTCTGAAAATTTCAAGATTTCCTTGTTTTTAATAGCTGAGTAGTGTAAATGTACCACAGATTCTTTATCCATTTTTCAACTGAGGGACACATAAGTTGTTTCCAGAGTCTGGCTATTATGAATAAGGATGCTATGAACATAGTACAGCAAACTTCCTTGTTGTGTGGTGGAGCATCTTTTGGGTATATGCCCAGGAGTGGAATAGCTAGGTCTTGAGGTAGCCCTATTCCCAATTTTCTGAGAAAGCACCAGATCGATTTCCAAAGTTGTTGTACAAGTTTGCACTCCCACCAGCTATGAAGGAGTTTTCCCCTTTCTCCACATCCTCATCAGTATGGGCTGTTACTTGAGTTTTTTATCTTAGCCATTCTGGTAAGTATAAGATGGATTCTCAGAGTCATTCTTATTTGCATTTCTCTAATGACTAAGGATGCTGAGCATTTCTTTACGTGTTTCTCAGCCATTTGATATTTCTCTGTTGAGAATTCTCTGTTTAGCTCTGAATCTCATTTCTTAATTGGGATATTTGGTTTGGTGGTGTTTAATTTCTTGAGTTCTTTATATATTTTGGATATTAGCCCTTTGTCAGATGTAGGGTTGGTGAAGATCTTTTCCAGTCTGTAGGCTGTCACTTTGTTCTATTGATAGTGTCTCCTGCCTTACAGAAGCTTCTCAGCTTCATGAGGTCCCATTTTTTATTATTGTTGACCTTAGAGCCTGGGCTCTTTGGTATTCTGCTCAGGAAGTTTTCTCCTGTGCCAATGAGTTCAAGGCTCTTCCCCACTTTTTCTCCTAACAGATTTAGTGTGTCTGATTTTATGTTGAGGTCTTTAATCCATTTGGACTTCGAATTTTGTGCATGGTGATAAACGTGGATTTACTTGCATTTTTCTACATGTAGCTATCCAGTTAGACCAGCACCATTTGTTGAAGATGCTATCCTTTTTCCATTGTATAGATTTGGCTTCTTTGTCAAAAATCAAGTGTCCATGGGTATGCGGATTTATTTCTGGGTCTTTGATTCAATTCCATTCATCAAACAGCCCATTGCTATGCCAGTACCATGCAACAGTTTTAATTACTGTTGCTCTATGGTACAGCTCTAGATCAGGGATGGAGATTCCTCTGAAGGGTCTTTTATTGTACAGGATTTTTTTTAGCTATTCAGTGTTTGTGTGGTTATGTTTTGCTACAGTGAAGTTATCTAGTTCCTGTGTTATCTTGGTTGTATTTTGTCACTTTGGGTTGGAGTTTTCCTTCTAGTAACTTCTATAGGGCTGGATTTGTGGACAGGTACTGTTTGAATTTGGTTTTGTCATAGAATATCTTGTTTTCTCCATCAATAGTTATTGAAAGTTCTGCTGGGAAGAAGTGGGTACAAGGTAGTCAGGGTTGCAAGAGAAAACATGGCACTCATTTGTTCAAAGTTAAATCCAAGAAGAGAAAGTAGAAAGTTACATGGAGAGATTGAAGTTGGGTAAAGTGAGATACACCTGCAAAACCGAAAGCATGGCCAGAGCATGGGTAGAAGGAAAATTAAAGGTCCCAGGAAAAATCTTTGGGAACTTAATCAAACCATGAAACCTGGCATGGTGTTGCATTCCTGTAATCCGAGCATTTGGGATCTAGAAGTAGAAGGATTGGAAGTTCAAGAACATATTCAGCTACATTGAGAGTTTGAGGACAGGCTGGGCTATATGAGTCCTTGCCTTAAAATAGATTTTAAAAAAAAAAAAGAGAGAGAGAGTGTATTGTACATTGTGATCATTGGTGCCAAGACACACGCACGCACGCGCACAGGCATGCACACACACACACGCACACACTTTTTAAAGATAGATATAAAATATAAAATTAAGTCCTTCAGAAGGTAAAGAGACAGTCCATCAGCTAAGAGCATGTACAGCTCTTGCAAAAGACCCAATTTCAGTTCCTGGGACTCACATCTGATGGCTCTCGACCACCTATAACTCCAGCTCCAAGGGCATCCAGTACCTCCAAGCATCCATGGGCACTTGCACTCATGTGCACATACTCACACAAAGATACACACACCTGTGCAAAAGAAGCAGCAAGAAGTCCTTTGAACTGGTTGATAAAGACACTATAGTGATCTTTGTAACAAATAATAGAATTCTTACACAGTTTTCTTATTAAAAGAAGTTAGAGGGGGTGGTGGATGAGTTTACAAATATGTCCATACTTCTTGAATTTGTGCTTCTCAGGGAAAGATGTGGGTTTTAGTAATGCAGAGTCGAGCACATTCGAGATTTGCAGGTAGCTTTTACAAATGAATAAGATGATGGAGATTAGGAAAGAGCACGGGTCTCACAGCATTGGACCAATGGAGCCTCAGCTCCTGCAGCTGTGCATTTGTTTACTAGGGCTGACAGACCAACAAATGAGGCAATTTAAACAACAGATACTCAACAGAGCTGCAAGTCCAGAGGTTTCAGCCACACTTCACTCCCAGCAAAGGCCATAGGGAAGATCCTTCCTGGACTCTGTCCAGCTTCTGATTCCACCAGGATTAGCATCTCATGTTTCCTGGGGTGATATGAGCAAGTATCTATTCACCTCACATTGAGAGCTCACCTAAGCCCAAGGAGTAATTTTATCTAAGTCCAGCATGGGGAGCCAGTAAATCTCTTGGCATTACAGGAGCATAGGTGACTCAGATACATGCATCATGAGCATGTCCTAAGCAGCCTGCGGGCAGCTATATCACTGAAGGCCCTCCTCTTCTCCCGCAGTTGTCTACCGCTTACAGAATTTACATAACCCATACATCTTGTCCATTTCTTCTAAGCTTCATGAGCCACAAACCTTCCCTCTTCTCCCATGAGGAAATTGTTCAGACTGGTGGAAACAGCTATAAAATACACAGGCCTCTCCTCTGGGCTTAATCCTCATTTCTTGTCTTACATAAACAAGGGTTGTCGGGTTTAAGGCCCACCCTAACCCAGGAGGCTCTCACATCCTTAATGCTTGCATCTACAGAGACAACTTTTCCAAGTGAGCCCACACTCACAGGTTCCATTGGACTTATCTCCTCGGAATTACTCATTATGCAACCCAGGGTTCCATTCTCATCTCTTGGGCATCGATCATTTAATCTGATCTGAGAGTTTTTCTTCCCAAAACTAGAAAGCCAACAAGCAAAGCTCTACTCTTACCACCAAAGCCCAGAACAACTTAGCTAGGGATGGAGGCACTGACTTTTCTGTAAAGAACAGTGTCTTTCTCCCCAGCCCATGCCCCTGCTCTTCTTCCTAGAGGGAACCAGGAATCCTAGAACCCAGATCTCTCCACAAGGGAAGAACTATTGTGGTACATGCATTTCCCATGGACCCGATGCTAAACTTGATCGCCATGCTCTATCACCTCCTGCACTTGCCATTTTAGGGTATTCCTTAGGACAAATAGTATCCCACGAATCTCAGGGAAGGGAAGTACACTGACTGCACTCTATAACATATTTTCATTTTCCGGCTTTCAAATGGACTTTTGCAATGACTCCTGCTGTGAGGAGGGGACCCTGTGAGCATGAGTGATCTACTGAGTGAGAACTAGAACTCAAGTGTCCGGACCAAGGAGCGCTTGCTCTACCCATGAGCACGGAGTCATGAGGCTATTTAGGGGAAGAAGGAAGTAGAGAGAACTCAATGGCTGCTCTCCTATTTGCATGAGAGAATGTTCATGCTTCGCAATGGCTTCCACATGAATAATTTAAAAGGTTTTTATGGATCTCATGACTAAAGAACTGGATCTTCTTCCTGGGGTGACCAAGCACAGAAGTAACTCATCTTTATGGTTCAGCAAAGAAGCAACTGCTTAAATGATAAGGAAGGAAAGTCCCACTTTTGCAATGAGCTCGTAGGACTGTGTGTAGGCTTTTAACTTAATCTCCAAACAGTTTCTGCAAAGCACTCCAGGCAGCACTTTCCTGTGCACTTAGGGAAAGTAAGGCACAGAGATAACAGTGTCAGGTCGGGCTGTTGCTACCAGAAGGCAATTTATCTGTGTGCACTTCCACAAATGGCTTAGAGGTGTTCTGGCAATGTGGCTGAGAAAGGGCTAGAATAAAAGTGTCACTCTCTGGGTTCTGTGTTTTACTTTTCAGGCCTAGAGGTGTCCTGGCAAAGGGGCTGAGAAAGGGCTAGAATGAAAGTGTCACTCTCTGGGTTCTGTGTTTTACTTTTCAGGCTGCAGTTATTGTTTTTAAATTACCTGTATTATTAGTATTACCAGTATGCCTGGCTAGTAATCAACTAAGACACAGACACTTGTTATATTTTAAAATAGCCTTAGTTAACCTGGGGCAGGGCAGATATCAATCCTCTAAACTATCTCCCATAGTGGGGCAGGCATGGGATCCCTGCCTCAATCCCATGCCATCTACTTCCAATAATTTCTACCTCCCATCCATAATCCCAAATACTTGCTAATGTTCTTCATCTGGGCCGGATTCTCCATCCACACCAGCCACGTGCTTCTCTTCCATCTAACCCATGGTGGCCTCCTCTCCTCCTCAGGTCTTTCTTCTTCCCAGGATTCCTCTTTCTCCTCCTTGGGACCCTTAGCCACACCTATCTCATCTCCCTTGCCTTGGTGGGATGGTTTTTTCTTAATTAGCATCAAAATACAACAGACCATCCCCACCCCCCCCCCCCCCCCCCCCCCCCCCACGTCCCCCACCCCCACCACCACCCACCACCCACCCCACCCCACCCCCCCCCCCCCCCCCCCGACACACAGTTGCCAAATAAGGCAATAGGCAGATCAGGCAAACCTTCTCCTCTGCCATTTCTCAGACTCACCAACTCAAAGCTTGGAGGAGAGAGTCAGGGATAGGCTACTTCTGCCCCTTTTTAGATAAACACACATTGATATTGATGGGACTTGGTATAACTTTCCCCTACTTGGCTATACCATACACTGACCATACGTAGCCACCTTTCCTCCACACATGCCATCACCTCACAGCACCCTTCCCAATGCATCAAGAACACTATTCTACTTTCTGGTTGACTGTTTTAGTTTCCATATGTGGGAGAGAATTACAGTAATAAAAGTAAAAAACAAAGGGTGCTATTTTGTCAGCATGTATTTGTATAATTTCTAAAGTTTCTTTTGTTGTTCATTCCATGCTTCATTCCTCTGTGATCAGAAAAGATACAAGACTCAGTTTCATTCCTTTAAAGTGTGTTAGGACTTATTTTGTAGCCCAATACAAGGTATAGACTAAGGAAAGTTCCATGGACTGACAAAAAAAGGAAAATGTGTGTTACACAGGATTTGCATGTCCTATAAATGTTCAGTCAGCCCATGCAACTGATATTCCACTTTAATCCTGGGATTTATTTGCTGATGCTCTGGCTGCTGAACAGAGTGGGGTATTGTAAATTCCCAATGTGTGGAGGTCGCAAGACAATTTGTAGGAGTCTCCTTCCACAGTGTGGCCTCCAGGGGTCAAACTTAGGTCATCAGCCTTGGTAGCAAGCGCCTTAACCTGCTGAGCCATCCCAGAGGCCCAGCACCAAAGACCTTGAATCCTTTTTCATGTTGTTGTTGTTGTTGTTGTTGTTGTTGTTGTTGTTGTTGTTGGATGCTTCTAAAGTCCTGTTTTCATGCTCACGTGTACCTTCCTCTATTTGACTAGCCTGTTACTGAGATTCTTCAACTGAATTATCATTTGACTATTTGAGTGTGCTCGTCATTCATTTTTCAGAAAGTTTCTCCACCAAATTTCTCATTCATACCCTGCATGGTTTTGCTAACTTCGTGTAATGATTTGTCTGTGTCCTCTTGGATCTCGTTGAGCTTTCTTATTATTATTCTTTTGGATGCTTCGTCAGACATTTCATCTGTTGCAATCTGTTGCTGGAGAATTATCATCATTTGCAGGTATTATATTACCTCGTCTTGTTTTTTCATGTTTATTATATTCCTGCAGTAAGATGTGTGTATCCGGAGAATCCAATATCTGTACCACTCTTGAGGGATGATCTTCTTAGTTAGTGGCTTTCTCCTGAAGATGTATTTTGAAAGCATATTGGCTTTATTTCCACCTAGGCACCATAGTACAACTCCCCTGTACTTCCTTCAGCAGTGGTTAATGAGTTTGAACATACCATGAGAGTCTGAGAGATACGCTGTCTGTGGGGACCATGCAAGACCGTGTACACTGCAGCTGTGGTGCACATAGCAGTCTCTGGAAACACGCACTGTATGGACACTTCTACAGTGGAAAGTAGTGGTTCCTGCCGTGTGGTGGGGATTTGCTCAGGCACTGTAGACTTGTTAGGATGGAGGACCTCAGTCACCTCCTGGAAGCCCCAGTGACGTGAAAATCTAAAGCCGGGCTCTTTCTGGGAATGCTGATGACTGAAAGCACAGGACTCACAGCTGTGGGTGTTTCCACCCAGTCCTGACAGCAGAACCTGCTCACCACAGTGCAGTGGCAGACAGCAGTGGGAATCAACGTAGTGACAGCTTGGTATGGTATTGCTGCTGTCTAAGCATGCTCCTAGCAACCCCCAGCAGTGTGACCTCAGCCTGCCAACCACTGTGTATGCCCAGGGACGTATAGAGAGAGAGAGACAGAGACAAGAGAGATTTTTCAGTTGAAATGAGCAGAAATAGGGCATGACTAGAACCTGGAAGTAGCCTAAAGAGAGCTACTCTGCCCTTTTCCACACTAACCTTTCTTCTCCCTCTGTCTCTCCCTCTCTCTCCCACTCTCTCCCCCACCTCTCTCTAATTCTCGTTTCTGTTGAATGAATATTGGTAGTCTCTAATCCCTACCAGAACAAAGGCATGGCAAACTGGTCTGTTTGTGTGTGTTGCTGTGTTGTTGTGTGTACCTTTAAGCTAGAGTTTGCACTTCATAATTTTAATTGTCTGATTTTTTTTTCCAGGTAGGCTGAAAGGAACTGCTGACTAAAGTTCCTGGCTAAATTAACAATTCTCTGTGGCCATCACCTGGTTTTTACTCAATCTTAGCTTCATTTCAAATCAACACTGCAGTTTGGAGCACTACTGGGGGCTGGTCTAGAATCACTGCTCGCTGCTTTGGCTCTTGAGAACGTACAGCTACAGCAGGGCTCCCCCAACCAATAATCACAATGACTCCTATCACGTCTGGGCTTCAGGCCACCTGACAGTCTCCTTGTCCTGAAGTCCCAAAATGATTTTGAGTACTCCATAGACAGCAAACTATCTCAAACATAACTTCCAAGTCTGGTAAGGGGACAACAACAGAAGGCAATTTATCTTGTTTGTATAGAAACTATATCCCCTGATTATAGAAATTCCAGGCTCCCCCAAAAAAATTCTAAGTTCACCCAGCATTGAGTTTTTCTGAACTTGATATTTTCAGTTTCAAAGCCAAGACTATCTTGGCAAATTAGGATGAGTTGGTGATGCTAACAGGGAAGGGATGGAGTGTTAACACTGGACCTTCCCGTTCCTCCTCCTCTACACTAGCTGGTCATCTACTTCCTGTCTATAACTGAAGCTGACCCGGGGGAGACATGTTTAATGACATTGTATTGAGTGTATCTGCATACTTTGTGCTGGATTCCAGGAGTACGATGGTTAAGGGTTTCTGTTTTGTCAACTTGACACAAATGAGAGTTGCATGGGAAGAGGGAATCTCAGTTGAGAAATTACTTCCATCAGATTATTGACTGATATGGGAGGGTCCAGCCCACAGTGGGTGATGCCACCCCTGGGCAGATGGTCCTAGGTCATGTAAGAAAGCAGGCTGATTAGGCCATGGAGAACAAGCCAGTAAACAGCATTCCTCCATGGTCTTGTGGAAATGTAAGCCAAATAAATGTATTTCTCCCCAAGTTTGTTTTTGTCAATGTTTTATCAAAGCAACAGAATGGAACTAGGATACCGAGTTTAGAAAAACCCAGGTTCTTTAGACCAAATAATGTCAGGGGCTGGCAAACACCTAAGTGTAGCAACTGAGACTTCCATCTCTGGAATCCTGGGAATTATTCTTCACTCAATTTTATGAATAAGATCAGTCTTCCCTAGTGAGAAATGGAATATTGACACACTCTGGCACATTCTAGCTATGTGGTTTTGCATACGTCCTTTCTAAACTCAAATTCCTGATTCAGTGATTGCAAAGCCTCTTTTAAAATCCGAGGTGATCTAGAGGTGCTGTTCAGCTATAAGCATTTGCCTATTGTTCATGGATTCAATCCCCAGAACCAAAGAGAGGTTGAAGAGGATTGAAAGGAAAGGCAGGGGAGGAGAGGAAAATAGAGGAGGAGAAGAAAGAGAAGAATAAATAATAGAGGAGACATGGGGAGGGAAAGAGAGGGAATGAATCAGTGGTGAGAATCTTATAGGTCACAGCTTGCCTTTCACAGAAGACACTGAATTCAGGCCAGCTCCTCCCTCACCTCTCTGTGATGGTGTGAGACACCATGAAAACCTGTCCCTATGAATTTAGATTCAATTTCTACTATTAGAATTGCATTGCATAGAAAGGGTGGCTATGGGTGGCCACATTGTCCTCTCCAGAATGATGATCACTCATAATCCCTGAACTCGTGAGATATAAATATCTAGATCCTAATGGCTGACTCAAGAGGTAAGAAAACTTGACACTCTTCCAGCGCACCAGCACCCATATCAGACAGGTTACAATCACCTGTAACACTAACTCCAGGGGATCCCTCCCCTGGTCTAAGCAAATACTCCTATGTATGTGCACATAGCACAGACACAAATGAACTTTTTTTTTTTAATGTCTTGGTTCTCCAGCCTTGTAATTTAACAAATAAAAACTCTAAGACCAGAACCAATGGGTGGGTTATGTTCTTGCTAGACAGCACATTTAAATTCCAATCCACTAACTTCCACTTTTCTCATCCAATGTTCCTCTGTCAAATGGAATCTTGACCCTTTCTTCAAGGAGACTGTCTCTTGGGTAGTGCAATGAGACCAGGAGCAAAACCCTTAGGAAGATACTAATGCATTGCTTATGTTTAATTAAAAGGGAATGAAAGTTGGTTTCACCAGAAGGAATTGAGAAGAATTGTACACTGAATGCAAATTATGCCTCAGGCAAACCAACAGAGGAGGTGGGAGCACTAATTAGGAGGAGGCCAGCTAACTCTAACCCAGTTTACTGCCTTTAGATTAATTCTAATCATAAGATGGTTCTTGATTTTGTAGTTAGTGTGTTCAGCAGGGTGCTTGCCTTTGTGACAATGCCTAGAAGAGGAGTGGCTCATTTTGGTCCCAAGGGTTGCAGTTCAGGGTTGATTGGCTCTATTGCTTGGGGGCTATGGTACGGCAGTATGACATGACAGGAAATGCATGATGGAGGGAAGGTGCTCACCCTAGAGCAGCCAGAAGCAACAAAGAACAGCAGGAAACAGCCCTGGCCAGGATACGCACTTAAATGGCACAGTCCCAATAACCACCTCCTCTAACTAAGCCCCCACTTTTCACAGTTCCACCACCTCCCAAGAGTCTTTAAGCTTTGAATCCATTCATCAGTTAAACCGTTCATTCTGCTAAAGACCTCATGATCTAAGTGTATTTAGAGACATTTTCCCAGACACACCCAGATCTGTGCTTTACAAATCTCCTAAGTGTCTCAAAATCCAATCAAGATCACAGTGACAGTAAGCCAGACACTTTTTGTCTAAGTTAGTTCTAGAAACCCAAAATTTGTGCTCCCTGACCTGGAACTGTGAGATGCCACCCACTAATCTAAAGTGGGGTTTAGGCACCAGCCCCATGAGACAACCAGATGAGCACAATTTTTGTATCTAGATCATGGGTAATAGCAGGCTCACCCTGTGTCATTGGAAATCCTGCAGTGCTTCTGACTCCAGCCCTATGTGCCTCTGTAACACAGGCTGGTGCCCTCCAGATGGCTCTCCCCTTGATACATCATGCTAGGAATGTGAAATCACTTTTTCAGCTGGGAAGGAACTGAATTTGTAATCGAAAAGCCGTACCAAATTTGCTCAGCCCAGGCAGCTGACAGTGGGAAGGTAGAAAGTGCCTCTTGCCAAGGGTGGCTTGTGAAATGGATTATAGAATCAAGGATGTTATTTCAGTAGTGGCTTTGCAGATCATGAGTAACCCAATGGCTGCCGTGTCACCCCATCCTTTTGGCGAGAAGGGGGACTGTGACTGCTTGTGAGTTACTTTAACTGCACTTCCTCTGCCTTACACTGTAGATAAGGATCTGGATTCAGAGGTAATTCTCTCCATAACACTGTGGAGAAAAATGAGCCTGTTTATCAGCATCCAGGAAAAGTTTGAGAATTAGCTAAACTCAGTAATGCCCAATGGCAAAGATAAAGTGCTTCTGAAATAATAGAAGCAATGTATAACGCGGTATTCTAAAAGCGAGCCCAATTGTCCATTAGATTTGAATGGAAAATAAACCATAAGTGGAAACTGTACACAACAAAAGATATTTCCAAGCTGTATCCATAACCTACCCATTATATGCTGAATTCAGGAGGTCAGAGAATTCCAGTATAATCAAAGAAGTTAGCTCTTAAAGTTTGTCAGAATGGGTTTGACACACAGTCCTACAATAATAATAGTAATAAAAACAGCTAATGTAAATGTTTATCATGTGCACAGGGCAAAACTAATCCCATCCATGTATCTCATGGAAGACAGAAAATTAAGCTTTGAGTGGTAGGTGCTGTCATAGCTACTGCATTAAAATCCTGTGAGTTACCTACCGTTATTGTCTTGGTTTTTCAGATAAGGAAGCAGGTCCCAAGACAGTAAGTTATCCAAGCTGGGGGTGGGGGAGAGGGGCAGAGGCTGAGTATTATCTCATTTCTAACTGACCCAGGAGCCTGTTTTTGGACTGGTATGATATAGCCCCTTCCTGGTGTACGGAATTCCCTTGTTCAAGTCATTTTCATCCATGTGGTAAACCAACTATGCAGCTAAAAGGGCACCTGGGTTGCTTGTGTTGACTTTAGTTTATGGTTGAGAGTGTGGCTTCGGGATGGAGTTCAGACACTGGCCAGCTATGTGAACATCCACAGTTATACCTAACCGTTCTCCATCCCAGTTTCCTTATCTATAAACTGGAGTTAATAGCCCCTTCTTTATAGGGTTGTTGGAAAAATAAACATCCAAGAAGCTCTCCATAAATGTTACCTGTTTTTAATCACTAAATGTACCTGTCGTAAACACAAAGGCCTTTGTATAACATACTTACCTGGACTGTTTAAAAGGTGCGGCCACTGCTTAGAGGCCATTTTTTTTCCAGCTTGGAAAGAAGATACCATCATCCTAACTGACAGCTACAATTTCTAGAATGAAGATGTTCTGATGCCGAGTGATAGTTAGAAAGAGCCTGAAGCCACAGAGAATGGGAAGTCTATAGTATCAAGTACTATTTGTCTTTGGGCTTTATAGTGCTTACGCGTGAAGCTGACTTGAATTATCAGTGTTCTCTACATGCAGAACACGTGCAAAACTGTCATCTCAGCTACAGCCATGTCTGTTGCTCTGCAAACAGCAGCTCTGTCAGTTTCTAGAGAAAAAGGAAGTCCTGCCTTTGTGGACGAGATGTGAGATGTGGCAGGCAGAGTCTTCTGCCAGGATGTAATAACCCTACATCTGTCATGCCATGATTACTGTTTCATCTCTGCCTCTCAGAGGTCCTTTCTCCCCAAGAATCCATTGGTAGGAGTTAAGTATGTCCAGAGGACCCCAAACATGAACAGTTAACATGATTAGCCACCTTAATTGGCTAATCAATTGCCACCTTCTCCAAGCCTCCAGATGAGAAGCCAAAGCTTTCCAGGGTAAGACCCAGGAGGGAGCAGAGAGTGGAACCAACCTGTAGGGTCTGTCCTAATTTTGGTCTCTACCCACATAAGCATTAGCACTGGATCTTACCCATAAAGAGATGCTCAGGGTCAGGGAGATGGCTCTGTGGCTAAAGTGCTTGCTACACAACCATGGGAAGCTGACTTCAGTCTTCTAGAACTCACACAAAAAGTCAGGACACACAGCCATGTCTATAACCCCAGCACTGAGAAGGCAGGGACAGAAAGGTCCCTGAGGCCACCTGGCTGGAAAGTTTAGCCATGTTGGTGAATTCCAGGCTCAGTAATGGAGTCTGTCTCAAAAAATACGGTGAAGAACAATTGAAGAAAAACACTGACATGAACCTCTAACCTTCACGCATGCATATATGCACAGGAACACAGAAAAAGCCTTCACTAAAAGTAGAATGAGCCATGCCAATGCCTAGAATATTCTATGGAAAGCCTCTCTAAGGTCTTAAGTCTCACACATTCACACATTTTCCAAATGCCTGGATTGAGGATGCCAGGAACAGTTGGGGCTTCCCAGAACAAATGAAGGGCCTGATTATTAAATTATGTTTGTCATTAAACCATTACTGATTCACCCATTGAAGTCTAATTAAAAATCTGCTACTCTGCCTAATGACTGCTGCAAAGGAGATAATTGTTGAGTAATTCTAAACACTTAACCTCTGTCTTCAGTGCAAGATGCGCTCTTACTGAGCACTGGACTATCGGGAGCTTTCTCCTTAGACCTAGGTCCCCATGATACAGGTTGCATAGGCATCATTCTACTAATGAAGCTATCTCCCAATGACTGGACACTCATGTTTCTGAATTATTTTAAAGGGGAAGGGAAAGGATTCCTGAAGTTGGTACATATGACCATAGAAAGAATTTCCTAGTTCTATGTCACGGAATAAAGACATCAATCTTCATTTTCCCATCAAAGAGAGAATCAAGATTCGTACTTAAATTTTTGATTTGCAAAAACCTAAGCTTTTTGATGTTCTACTGTATTACATGTGTTTCTTCCCCCCTCCTGCCCCCCCTTTTAAAGTCAGTTTTTAATTCTGAGTCTCATAATTTGTTTTCAGAAACATGTACTGCCTCTTGGGGACTTGCTTTTCTGATTTATTAAAGTTGTCCTCCTGTGACTAAATTGCCATGCTGTTACAGCCTCCCAACATTCTTGCTCAGAACCGCACCATGGAAAATCATGTTCAAATACAGCAAGGCTAACATCATGTAATCACAATGGTTATAACTGATAGGAGCACTGTTCATCCTTCCTCCTCTCCTGTCCTTAAACAAAATTCAAAAATATCCTAAAGTGAGAACCCAATATCAGTGTAAAGGGTTCCTTGTTCTTCTCCTATGGGGAACGCCAGCATGTGGTAGGAATACCTCACTCCAAGGTCCCAGATACATATAAAATCTTTCCTCGCGGCCAGAAAGGAAACAGATTATGGATTCAAGGGCTGGGATTAGGCTTGGAAGTTTGAGTCTGCCTTTACTAGGGAGTAGGATTGAGAATACTTCCTAGCTTCCAGCCTCTGTTTCCCTACTTAGTGAAATACTGATTAGAGTGGCTATTTCACAGTGGCAACACGGTGGCATCTGCCTATAATCCCACCACTCAAGGAAGAGTCAGGCAGATAGTGAGTTTGAGGCCAGCCTAGTCTACATACTAAGACTGTCTCAAAAGCTAGGGCTGGAAATGTAGCTCGGTAGTAGAATGCTTACCATGGGCAAGACTCTGGGTTCAATCCCTACTGCAGAAAAGATAGAAAAATGAATAGGCACGCCCCCAACTTGTAATGAGAACTAAACAAGATCGTGTTGGAAAATGAATGGCAGAAGAAATTTAACCTATGTGCTTTATCTGACTCTGATTTGACAATTGATTACGAATTTCTCATTCCCTCTATAAGCCATTCTCCTATTGGAACCTTAATCTAGTCTCATCCTTGGCAGCTGTCCTCAAAAAAAAAAAAAAAAAAAAAAAAAAATCCTAATTCATGAAGGTTCCATGTGGAATGCTGATCTGAAAATCTTTGTAACAAATCTGATTTAACACAGAGAACAATAAAATAGTAGGTAACGTCTAGGTTGAATGGTCCTCCATGGTCTACAAAGATGCACCCCCAGCTGATCTCCTAGAAGCTGAGAATGTATCTTATTTTAGAAAAAGTGCTTTTGCAGATGCACTGTAGTCAAGGCTCTTGAGGTGATGGAATCACTCCAGATGAACCAGCTGAGACTCAAGGACATTGACAAGTGTTCTTGTAAGAAAAAAAACAGCAGGGTAACAGACAGGCAGAAAGGGTGGAGGTGATATGCTTTTGAGTTGACACTGGAATGTTACAGGCTCAAGTCCAAGAGTGCTGATTGTCACCTAAAACTAGAAGAGGCAAAGAATAATTTCCCCCTGGTGCTCCCGACAGGAGCGCCAAGCTACAATAAAACCAATTTCTCTTGTTTTAAGTGGCTGAATCTGTGAAGCTTTGTTAGCACAACCACGGGAAAATAGAACATGACATTGTGATCATTATTAATAAATTCAAATTGATTGTGTGTTGTTTTAATCCTTTACATTTTCAGCTATGACACAGAGAAGGCACAGGTGTCTCTATCAGAGCTGCAGAGATAGCTCCGTCAGTAAAGCACTTGCTGAGCAAACATGAGAATCTGAGTTTGAGGCAGGCATGGTGGCACACGCCTTTAATCCCAGCACTCAGGAGGCAGAGGCAGGTGGAGCTCTGTGAGTTCAAGGCCAGCCTGGTCTACAGAGTGAGTTCCATGACAGCCAAGACTACAAGAAAAACCCTGTCTCAAAAAAAACAGAGGGGGAGGGAGGGAGGGAGGGAGAGAGAGAGAGAGAGAGAAGTGCTGGTGCTCAGTTCATGGTCTCCTTTTCCCTGGTACCCATATAAAAAAACAAAACAAAACAGATGCAACAGAGGGCACTTGTAATCATGGCACTAGAAGACGGAGACAGAAGGATCCTTGCAGCTCATTGGCAAGTCAACCTACCCAATCAGTAAGCTCCAGGTTCAGGCAAGGGCTCTGTATCAAAAGAAGTAAAGTGGAGAAGCAATTGAGGAAGACACTCAGTGTTGACCTCTGACCTCCAAATGCCTGTGTACTCATGCAAGGAAAAGAAAGGAAGGAAGGAACAGAGGGGAAAGGGAGAGAGAAAGAAGGATGTAAGGAGAGAGGGAACAGTAAAAGTTCCTACCCCTAGTATTTTCCAAACCAGATCTCTTACTAAAATATTGGCAGTCAACATGGAGGTCAAGGGCAGATGGAAATTTTCTGAATACTGAAGTCACATTACGTTATTCTGCTTAAATCAGCAAAGTGTCCCATTACTACTATCGAGAAATAAGTCAAGACATCAGACTTAAAGAAAACGTTGACCTTCATTTATACTTGCATGCCCATTTTGGTGGTGCCTGTCAGTCACAAGTACCAAGCACACAGCAGTACCAACAGGAGACTTTGCTCCCTTATCTCACAGGTCCTCCAAATCCAGTAAACCAAAACATAGAGCACTGTGACCCCACCACTCCACCCCACCCCGCACCCCCCATCCCCCGTACCAAGCACTCTCCATAACCTCCATTCTTAAATAGCAAGAGTGGAAAGTTGGCTCAGGTCTTCCACTCTCCATAAAGAGCTCATGTGTCATCGTTTGGCATCTTCAATTTTGACTCATTCAGGATGCTGTGTTCTCTTCATGAGTACAGAATGAGTTCTGTCAAGGGTATTGCCATGTGTTTATGAAGGAAGCTTTATATAACGTCTTTTCAACTCTGAAAATTGAAAGTTAGCTTTCTCATTAAAATGAAGAAGAAGAAAACAATCTCCCTTATTTCCTGGGGGTGCCGAGCACATCCAGAATGAAACCTTAAAAATGAATGTACAAGGGGTAATAAAAGTGGTTGGAAACCTTGAGTAGCAGAACAGTGCCTTGGACCTGTACTGTTATTAAGATTGGGGTTTAGGGTGACTGTCTTACATCTCAGATCAAGTGAGGTCAATAGGCTTTGGAATCATTGCTCGGGGAGGGGAGGTACGCCCCTGCAGTTTGGCTATGATGTTCTGAATGCCCTCCTTTAGTGAGTACGTGATCTGTGACTTAAACCAGCACCTCCACTTTTTAGATGTCTCCCACTTAGTGTTTTCTAATTAATCACTGTCTTCCACCTGACGGAAGGCACCTTTACCCTTTTCTGACTCTGGGTCTCCAAGCAAACATCACAGGCATCTCTATCTCTAACTACACACCATAGTAGGAGAATGTGGCTCAGTGTAAGTCAGGGTACTAACTTGATAGACTCTCAAACCTTTGTTCCTAATACATAATAGGGACACAGTGAATATTAGCTGGCAGCCACATGAACATGTACGAATGCATGGACATGTATGGATCCGTGTGTTGAGAGCATCATTAAAGTATCAAATAACCCATGAGAGCATCGTTAGCATAATAACCATGAGCCAAAAAATAAGTCTTTTAGTAAATCTGCCAGAAACAGACACTAAAGGTCTAAAGTAGTTTCCCAAGGTACATTCTATAAATCTAACAGGGAGACTTGTGTCATTTGTTGTATGGTAAACAACCTTTTACAGGTAGACGGAGTAGTGAAAAGTCAAGTGCTCACTGTGTGCATAGCCCAGCAGTGCATTTGAGTGATAAAACTCATATGTGGTGGCATGTGGATAGGAGCCATGAGAAAGCAGTGATTTCAGATAAGGCAGTCAAGAAATGCCTCTCTATGAAATGTTTTTTTGAGCAGAGACTCGGAGTAAGAAACTAGGGCATGCTAACATCTGGTAAAGAATAATATAAGCTGAGAACAGGTGTCAAACCCCAAAGTAGAGAGGTCGGCATGACTAAACAGAACGTGATAAGAGATGAGGGCAGAGTTAACAGAGGGCCAGATGGTGCAGAAATGCATGGGCCTCACAGAGTTTGGCTTGCTCTGTGGCCGAGATAAGATGCCATTCTAAGAATCTGAGTAGGGGAATGGCAGACGCTCATGAGGGGCGAGTTTGGGGACCTCTTGGATGGCTAGCTATTGCACGAGACAGTGGCCTCCATTTGGACTAGAAGAGCCCACGCAGGACTAGTGAAAGGCAGGCAGACCGGGGATATGTTTTTACAGAGTGAATGAAATTTGTCGGGGTTTGCGTGCAGATGGTTAGAAAAGAGATGAAGGTCGAGATGTTGGGGCAAGGCTTAAGGGCGGCACTTCTCTCGAGTATTTCTATCTCTGCCACTCCACCAAATACTACTTTCTGTCACACGCATAGTCAACAACACAATCTGGCCACCAGGCTCCCTGGGAACCTCAAGGCATGATTCTCTTAGGTCAGGTACTCTGGTCTTGAAGCAGTCGTTAGCTTTGACTGGAGCTATAGTTAGGATCCCCTGGCTCATCAGCTTCACCTATGGCCCTTCTTCTGCCTATAGAATTTGCTCATATATCTGTAATGTGGCCCCAAGTTGCCACAATGGTCCACACTTTCTCACTTTCTTGGCATTTACTCTCTAAGTTGCCTTTATGCTCTTGGTGAGACCCCGTGCTAACTACACAGATAGATGCCCCATCCCTCCTCAGATAGTGTCATATTCCTGCCTTCAGCATTCTGGTGGAAGTACCTAGGACCAACCCATCACCTCTCTGTTGTCATCGCAGCCTGCATCCACGCGTGGGTTCCAGGAATGTACACTCTCATCTGCTTCATGCTCAATCCCATTGGGCCACTGAAGGGCATTTCCAGTAGCATGTCCTCTGACTGCTACTCACCCACTCTAGGAGGACCTGTCAAACTCGGGAGAGGACACCAGGAGACAGTTTGACCACCCACCTCAAACATGCCCTCTCTGTCAATCACTAGCTTGTCTCAGGGTGGATTCCTTATCCCTCAAGGACAGTGTATGAGGAAATTGCTTAGGTTTGGTGGGAAGCCATGAAAGAAGCCTAATCTTTCCATGGAGTCTACCCCGGAAGCTCAATAAAACCCAGGACATTAACATCCCATAGTCTCACTGTCCACCACCACCACCACACCCTCAGGACACTGAATAGGTGGAAGATCAGAGCATTAGTGTTCTCTTGCTCTAAACACATACAGCTCAGGATATGATTACTCAGGCAACAAATGCTTTAGCAGATGCTATACTATATTACCAGAGAGCAAAGGGAACTCCCATTACTGAGCACCAAGTTGTGAGCCAGGTTTGTATTAGGTGATTTATGCATGGGATATTATTTGTCGTCCCCCCCCCCACTTTGAGGGGGGACAAAAAACAGAGCACAGAACTATGATACACCCTGTCACAAAGGCACACTGCTAAAAGGCCACAGACAGGGAGCCACACCCAGCGGCTCCAAGTGCAAGTCTATGCTCTCCCATTCTCTCGCAAGGCCTAATGTTTATTTATGTGCGCTCCTTGGCAGTTGTTCTCTGTAATTCGTCATCACATCCCTGCTGCATCTGTTACACTCTTCAGGAGCCTCAGCATCCGTGGAACAAGAAAAAAGGGAAAAGGAAAGGTTGTGGCTCTTGCCGCACATTTAAGAGTCCACAATGCATGATTAGGAATGAATACGAGGTTTAGGAGACACCCCCTTAAAACTTTCCCCTGAGCCGTTCAGCCCATGAGGTGATCCGATTGGCAGGACTCCATTTATCGGCCTACTCTGGGCAAACATTGTGAAAACAGGGCAGGAGTGATGGGGCTGGAGGTAATGTAATTTCAGCTGAATCCATTAGAGGCCTCGTACAGTAGGAAACTGGGACACAGAATTAAAGTGCCCTTTAAATTTATACTCAAACACAAATGGGACATGGAGAAGGACCCTTGCTTTCTAGTCAGGTGGCTTTTCCTCAAGGGGAGACATTTGGGGTACTTAAAACCAGTCCTATAGCTGAGTCCATAGAGCCAACCTAGTCTTTTGATTTTATGGCTCCCATATTTAGATAACTGAGGAGAGGCAGCCAGTCGGCAAGGCAGCTGTCAGGTAAGACCTCCTCAGAGCCTTGAGAGCAACAAGATGGCCGGGAACTCACTTCTTCTTTGCTCTGCACCCTGTCAGCGAGGCACTGTAGCAAGTCATCCCTCATAAAGGGATCCATGTTCCCCAGCCACTATGCACAGGGCAACAAGGCCTGCTGATCTACCAACAAGATAAAAAGGGTATTGCGGAGACTCCTGCAGAGGCACAGTGAAGACAAGGAGCGAATATTTTAAATATATACCATTATCTCTGGAGAGCAATTAGGGGGATCAGAAGGTTAAAGGCTTCCAAGGTGATTCACTGTCTCTCAAGACCTTCAGGGTTTGGGGATTGTGGGATCTGGGGGCAGAAAGGACATTTATTTTTACAAGATTAGGGGGTGGGACCCATGAGCAGGAGCTGCACTCGGGAGGGCCAAACCTGGGCCTCACTTGGGGCTAAGACTCCTAAGTATTCTGTTCTTCTCACTCAGGTGATTCTCACCCCACTCAGGAGTCAAAGCACTTTCCCGTAAAATGATAGAAGCATCACTACACTTGGCAGGCTTGTTTTAAGAACCAAATGGGGCCAACTAGATGGTTCAGAAGATTAAAGCCACAGCTGCCAGGCTTAATTACCTGAGGGTGATCCCCGGAACCTACATGGTAGAAATAGAGAACTGTAAGTGTAAAACCACCAAGCTAGGCCACTCCTTGGGCAGAAAGGCTTACTGGGAAAATCAAACGGCCATGCGTCTGTCTCTTGGGTAGAGAGAGAATAGCAAAAGACAGGGGAAATCTTGCTGGTTTCAAACCGAGCAGGTAACTATGAGGAGGCGGGGCGGGGGTGGGGATGTTTTCCAGAAGAGGTTGGGAGTTTAGGGCAGTAGAGGAGGTGGTTTGCAAGCCAGAGGTGTCCATAAGGACCAGCAACCTTTGTGTTACAGGCGTGTACGAATAGAGAACTTGATGCCCCATTTGCCAGAGGTAGGGGGAGAGAAGGGAAATGATAACTCTTCCTGAGGGACAAAAACATGCTTCATGGGTTTCTGAAAAAATGCTGAGTATTTACCACGTCGGAGTCCAGCCTGAGCTGGGCCCAGACTGCAATCCACAAACGCTGTCAGTGGCATGGCCATTGGAGGGAGGGGCTGCGGGGAGCGGGGCACTTTGGACCAACAAGAATAGATTCCAGCAAGCTGTTCTCTGACTTTCCCCATGCACCTGCATCATGTGCCCAACACACACACACACACACACACACACACACACACACACACACGGGTTAAAATAGAAACAGAAATGGAAGAGATGGCTCCGTGGTTAAGAGCATTGGCTGCTCTCCCAGAAAAAACCCAGTTTGGTTCCCAGCACCCACATGGCAGCTCATGACCTTATATAACTCCTGTTCCAGAAAATCCAAAACACTCTTCTTGTCTGTACGCACTTCATGCATGTGGAGTAGTTAATATAGGAAGACAAAGCACCCATTCACATAAAATAAAATAAAATCAATAACAAGGAAAGAATCAAATGAAATGAAGACGGAAAATGTTTTGCACCTACGTGATGTAACCAATATTAACATGGCTGGGATTAAAACACTGTCTCTTCCATTACATCATCATGGTAAATAAAACTTTCTGATAGCCATAGATTATTTCCCTTTTAGCACTCTAATGAAAGTTCTTATGTTTTATTTATAAGCTTTCCTTTTCTCATTAGAGTCATATTCCACCCATAATTCAACATCCAGTAGGTAAAGCCAGAAGGGTTGCCACAAGTTCAAAGCCACCTTCATCTACATAGTGAGTTCCAGGAAGCCAGGCATATATCATGAGACACAATCTCAAAGAGGTGGCAAGATGGTTCAGTAGGTAAGATGTTTTGCTGCCAATCCCGATGACCTGAGTTCAACAGAACTTACATAAGGAGAGGAGAGAGATGGTTCCACAAGCCGTCCTCTACCACGTCTTAGTTAGGGCTTCTATTGCTGTGATGAAACGCTGTGACAAAAAAAAAGCAAGCTGGGGAGGAGAGGGTTCATTTGGCTCACACTTCCACATCACTGTTCATCACTGAAGGAAGTCAGGACAGGACTCAAAACAGGGCAGGAGCCTGGTGACAGGAGCTGAGCAGAGGCCATGGAGGAGTACTGTTTACTGGCTTGCTCCCATGCCTTGCTCAGCCTGCTTTCTTATAGAACCCAGGACCACCAGCCCAGGGATGGCACTACCCACAATGGATTGGGCCCTCCCCTACTTACTGATCACTAATTGAGAAAATGTCTTATAGCTGGGTCTTATGCAGGTCTTTCTCAATTGAGGGTCCCTCCTTTTATATAACTCTAGTTTGTGTGTCAAGTTGACATAAGACCAGTCAGCACAACTGACCCTTTATCAACTTGACATACCAAACACATCACTCTTAAGCCACATTTTTCCTTTCTTATTCATCCCCAGGGTCTTACATTTAAAAACATAAATAACTTTAAAAGTTCCACAGTCTGTATAAATTCAAACACATTAAAATTTCGGTCCCTATAAATATCCAATCTCTCTAAAATTCCAAGCTTTTTAAATCAAAGTTGTGGACTCCTGTAAAATTCAAAATTAAATTAAATACCTTCTTCAATAAGGAAGAACCAGGGCACAGTCACAATCTGAACACGCAAAACGAAACTCCGAACAGTATAAACATTATGTCCAGTTATCTGGGATCCACTCACCGTCTTCTGGGCTCCTCCAAGGAGGTTGAGTCATTCTCCAGCTCTGCCCTCTGCAGCAGACACAGCTTATCTCTTAGGTTCCAGCTGCCTCCACTCCACTGCCACTACTGTTCCTGGTAGCCATCCCATGGTGCTGACATCTCCCAAACGCTGAGGCCTTCTGCTGCAACTAAGCTGCCTTTTCACCAATATCCTCTCACAGGCTCCCATCATGATGCCAAGCCTCCACTTCTTTGCATGACCCCTTCAGTCCTGCACCTTCACCAATGGCCTCCTTCCAGTGTGAAGCCTCAGCTGCTGTCCATTGATGGGGGGATGAGGATCCTGCCACTGAGGACCACCTGGGTGACTCCCACACTACCACGTTCAGCTGCCAGCATGAGATAAAACCTCGGCCGGTTCTAGAACGCCCGACTACTTCTGTGTGCTGACCCTGAGGAAACACTTTTCAGTGTTTGCTGGTCTCCTCCTTAACCACCATAAATTTCTTAGCTCTAGCTAACCAGCATCGATTATCCCAACAAAGAAAAGATTTCACTTTGGTAGTTCTTGTATCTTGTTAATCACTGCGGATTCTTCAGCCCCAGCTAACCAGAATCACAGACTCTTCACTAAACAGCCCGTAGATCCAGGTGTGGCATTATACATCTTTAATCCCTGCACTCGGGAGGCAGAGGCGGATCTTTGTGAGTTTGAGTCCAGGCTGATGTACAAATCCAGTCCAGACAGCCAGACTATTACACAAAGAAACCCTGTCTTGAAAAACAGAACAGCCCAGCAGAGTCTTTACCTCCCTCTAAAACTGCACAAGCCAGGCCTCCATCGTCTGTTCTGCTCTCAGTGTCCTTATCTCCCAAGCTCCTACGGAGCAGCTCTCTAAGCTCTCGACACTCAGCAGCTTTTCTAGCCCAAACTTCCAAAGTTCTTCCACAATCCTCCCCAAAACATGGTCAGGTCTGTCACAGCAGTAGCCAACTCACGTACCAACTCATCTTTGTTAGGGTTTGAATTGCTCTGATGAAATACCATGATCAAAAGCAAGCTGAAGAGGAAAGGATTATTTGGCTCTTCCATGTCACTTTCATCACTGAGGGAGGTCAGGACAGGAACTCAAACAGGCCAGAAACCTGGAGGCAGGAGCTGACACAGAGGCCGTGGAAGGTACTGCTCACTGGCTTGCTCCCTATGGCTTGTTTTTCTTATAAAACCCACCAGCCCAGGGATGGCACCACCCACAATGGGCTGGACCCTTTCCCCATCAATAAATAATTAAGAAAATGCCTTACAGCCGGATCTTATGGCAGCATTTTCTCAATTGAGGTTCCCTCCTTCCAGATAACTCTAGTTAATGTGTCAAGTTGACATATGAGCATATGTTAAAGCCAGGCATTCTAGCTCATGCCAGTAATCTCAACACTTGAGAGGCCAAAGTAGAAAAATCATCATGACTTCAAAGCTAGGTCTTTGAACTGGCCAGAGGGGAGACCTGGCTCAAAAATAAATAAATAAATAAAGAGAAAAAAGAGTACAGAAAAAAGAAATATGATCCTGGTACAGTGGCGCACGCCTATAATCCTAGAACTCAGGGAAAAAGCGGCAGGTAGATCTATGCAAGTTTCGAGGCCAGCCTGGTCTACAAATCAACTCCAGGACAGCCAAGGCTACATAGAGAATCCCTGTCTCGAAACCCTACCACTACAAGAAAGAAAGAAAGAAAGAAAGAAAGAAAGAAAGAAAGGAAGAAAGAAAGAAAAGAAACTCTGCTCATAATAAATTGTTTTTAATACTGAGACACATAAAGGAAAATGCCATCCATTGTCCCCAAGTCCAGTGATAATGCCACAATGTTTTATAAATCCATTCCAGTTTTTCTCATGGACATTTAGCAGAGTTGGGATCATATTGAATTGAGTCCTGCTCCCCATTTTTCCCATTTATATGTTACTAAAAAGTGTTAAATGTGTTAATAGTTGTCCTCTTTGTCCTCTGGATAGAGTATAAAATGATCGCTCTTTTTCCTTGTTATACAGTAGAATATTCCCTTTTAAGACTACCATCACATCTACACCAGGCACGGTGGCACACGGCTGTAACCCTGCACCAGGAGGAAGGTGAAGGCACCAGGGGAAGGTGAAGGCAGCGTGGCCCACAATGGCGAGACTCTGGTGGCTGGGGAGGCAACTCAGTCAGTGCACATCTTACTGTGCAAGAAAAAGAACCTGAGACAGATCCCTGGCATGTGTGTTTAAAAAGTGTGTCGCTGGTGGCGCACACCTTTAATCCCAGCACTCAGGAGGCAGAGGCAGGTGGGTCTCTGTGAGTTCAAGGCCAGCCTGGTCTACAGAGTGAGTCCAAGGACAGCCAGGTACACAGAGAAACCCTGTCTCAGAAAAAAAAAAAAATGTGTCACAGTGTACCCACATAATCCCAGGACTGGGGAGGCAGAGACTGGGGGCAAATGAGAGCTCCAGGCCACTGAGAGAGGCTGTCCCCCAAACTGAGGTGGATAGAGCCTAGGAATGACAGCCAAGGTGGGCCTCTGCTATCTGCTTCCTGAGTGCGGATGCAGTGTAACCCGGCTGCCTCGTGTTCCTCCTGCTGCTCTGTACCTTTGCCCATCACGACGGGCTGTACCCCCACACCGTGAGCTAGAATAGACTCACATTGCCTTACGTTGCTTTCATCAGATCACGAAATCAAGAGAAGTAATGAATACAAGTACACTGTGCTGCTGTGGCAAAACATCATGGCCAGATGCAATTCACGGGAAGAAAGAGTTATTTCATCTCACGGGCCACAGTGTGCCACTGAGGAAAGTCAGGCCAGGAAAGTGGAGCAGGATCTTGAAGCAGAAACCATGGAGGAACATCATTACTGGCTCGCTTTGAGATCCATGCTTAACTAGCTTTTTTTACAGACCGTGATTATTGCCCCAAGAATAGTGCTACCCACCATAGGAACTGCTGTCCTGCAGGAATTAATAAGTAAGGCAGCACCCCACACAGACATGCCCACAGGCCAACCTGATCAGGACAACTTCTTCCTCACTTTCAGGTGCTTCTAGGCTGTATGAAGTTGACAGGTAACGCTAAGAAACGTATGTAATCCACTTCCTGTGATGTGTGTGATTTATACTCAGCAGGGACAATCACAGAGACTGGACCGGGAAGGAGGACAGCACCAGTGTTAAAGTGGTCTAGGACCACACAATTCAGCACATTCTCTCCCAGGCAAAATCAAGTGTTAAATTATCTATTCCACTTTATTAACATAGAAAAATTATATAAACTCACCTATACTTCTTTTTGGGTAGCATTAAACATTGAACCCAGAGCTTCACATAGGCTAAGCAAGCACTTTACCATGAGGGATGAGAAAGCCTTCCTTCTGAGACCTTCATGACTTTTAATTATGAGGGAGAATCAGAGCTTCCTCGAGGTAGCAACCATTTTCTGTGGCTTAGGCATCCAGGATGGCGTCGAACTCAAGTTCAAGTGAAGAAATAATTCCAGGGGGAAAAAATCATTCTAAATAATATTCTCAAAAACTGAGAGCTTGCCTTTTTTTTTTTCCTGGTAGCTTAATTCTTAGCAAATCTCATGGGAAAACAGATGGCAAGGGAGACTCAACTGGTTGAATAAATATTAATAAGCAGATAAAGGAAGACAAGAAAGTTAGGGGAACTCATCAGGATCACCTTAAATGTAACTGAACTTTAAAACTCCAATTTGATCATTCAAAGACTATTTTAATGCCCTAAAGAAAACAAGTTTGAACTAAAATATAATCAGTCAAGAAAAAAAAAATCTCTTCACGGTTCCTCTAGAACTGTTAGAGATGTGTCATAAGTTATTTGCCACAATCATAGAAGAGCAGGGAAAGGGGGTAAGAATTGACAGGAGATGAACTCTTGGCTCTGCAGAAGGTGACGCTCCCCAGCAAAGCTGAATTGTGATTTGTTTTAGAGACAGTCTGTGACTGGGTTGCAGGCTCACATCAAAGGGCATTGCATTCTTTCTACTTCAGGACCCCTTCATGAGGGAGTCTCTCTGGACCTAACCCAAGGGAGCCATCGTTGGCCTCTTGTCCTCTGTCAGATGCTGGAGCCATTGCTATGCGGAACAGCAGGACCCCTTGCTGTCATTCATGGCAAAGGGGGAAAAATTATTTTCTCATGCTCCCAGGCTTCTCAGCAAGGGTGATAAAATGAGACACAAGTTTCATCCTGCTTCGGAATAACTAAAAGCCTATTAGTCTGCATTTCTTAATTAAATTTTTTTTCTGCATTATATTTTTCATACCGACCATCCCTTGAAATCAAGGTCCATGCTTCCACTCTGCTAGCACTCCTTACGTCAGGGACCTAACCACAAGCATATCTTTCTCTCAGAGATTATCTTTATCATTGAGGGGTTTTTCCCCCAACTATTGTGTGCTGTTTTATGTTGTTTTATTATATTATACGTGTGATTTTGAAATATCTGTGACCAGTCCTAACATCCAGCCCCAATGCAATCATTTGCAGGCAGCATTTCTTCAGCGTCCCCCCACCTCTCTCTCGCCTCCACACACATTATCCTTCAGTTTACATATTCACAGGCATAAATACACATCTGATGCCCTCAACAAGTCCATACTCAGACAGAGAAGATGGGTAGGAGAGCTGAAGATAAGTCTGGAAGGCCTGGTTGCCAGTATGTGCTATAAAGTCAGGAGTTTCTCAAGCTTTGGGGGAGCCTTGAACAAAACTCTAAAAAAACTATTTTGTTGGGAATATTCATGTTACAAAAATAAAGAAAATATCTACAATGTGAAGAAGGACAGAAAATGTAAGTTTCAAAAAAAAAAAAAACACAAATCAGACTCCTCTGTGAGAGTTAAGATAATGGTGTGTCATCCTTGGGAATTTTGAGCCGGCTGTGGTGGTCCACAGTGGTAGGCAAAAAACTGAAGAAAATTAAGCATGTGATCATTCAGAAAAATCTCAGGTTTCATCTTAGCGAGGTGTGGGAGTGTACATAGAACCCCAGAATTTGGGAAGTGGAGGCAGAAGGATCAGGAGTTCAAGGTCATCCTCATCTAAGTAGCGAGTTCTAGACCAGCCTGGGATACATAGCACCCTATCTCCAAAATGAGGCAAGGAATTAGAAGAAAGGGGCAATGTCTCAAGTTTTCTCTCTCTCTTTTTTTTTTAATCCAAGTTTCTGTAAAGTTGTCAAACTGGACAAACAAAAGTACAGAGCAAACAAACAATTAAACTTGAATTTCAAATAAAGAGTAAGTATATTTTAAATGTATGTCCCAAATGTTGTGTGGAGAATACTTACTCTAAAACATTTTCATGTTTATCTGAAATTCATGTGTCCAGCATAACTGGGCCATAGTACAGATGAACTCTCACTAGCTGTGACTTCATGCACAAGGCTTGCACAAGATCAAGCCTGCAAAACCATGAAAGTGGGTGAGAAAGAGACATGTGAAGTCCACTCCTATTGAGGACAGTTCGTGGTCACTGAGGGAGGGAAAAACCCCTGGAGGCTGCCTATACCCCCAGCAGATTGTCTTACACCCATGAACATACAGGTAGCACTAAGTGAACTCAGTGCCTTTTTTTTTTTTTTTTTTTTTTTTTTTTTTAAGCTCACAAAGTTGGGAGAAGGAGTGGAGAAGGAGATAAGGGAGAAATTGGATAGATTCAATTAAAGCATTATATTAATGTATGAAATTAACAAACGATAAAAACTTTCAATTTTGTATTTTGCTTGGTAATGCAAAAAAAAGTTCAGACATGACAGATTTTAAGAACTAGAAAGCTTTCAGTTTCCACATTTTTCCTAAAACAATTATTTACAATATAAAAACCTCAAAATTGGTATAGCCACGGCATGGCAAAGGAAGCTGGAGGCTAGCAGTAACCATTATTTTAGGGACTGGAGAGATGGCTCAGCAATTAAAAATACTTGTTCTCCCAGAGGATCTGAGTTCCCTTCTCAGCAACTATATATGCACATTATAACTGCCTTTAACTCCAATTCCAGATGTGACACCCTCTTCTAACCTTTATAGGCTCCTGCACACATGTGGTATGTGCACTCACACACACACATACACACACACATATATACACACACACACACACACTTTTAAAAACAATATTACTTACAACTAATAAAAATGTGAGTAACTTAAAGTTTAAATTCTTAGATGATGTTACCAAGAAGTGGAATGAGATCAATGGCTGGGGCAGAGTGTAAGCATGTCAGAGAGCATCCCAGTGTAAGCATGTCAGACGGCAGCCCAGTGTAAGCATGTCAGAGGGAAGCCCAGTGTAAGCATGTCAGAGGGCAGCCCAGTGTAAGCATGTCAGAGGGCAGCCCAGTGTAAGCATGTCAGAGAGCATCCCAGTGTAAGCATGTCAGAGGGCAGCCCAGTGTAAGCATGTCAGAGGGCATCCCGCCCAGCACACAAGGCTAGGAAGAGGGATAACAATATATGGCCCTGGTTCTAGAGGGTTGTGTGTACTCCGTCACTTGAACACCATCTCACTTGGTTCTCACATACTCTTGGGAGAGGGAAGAAGTGAGTAATGGAAACATGCACACATTTTCCACCAGTTGCTAGAAAAATTAGCTAAAAGCTTTAAGTGATTTCCCAATATTTAAACAGAAGGGAGAGGCATGCTCTTCTGTCTCCAAGTTCAGGTTCTTCCAACCAGAAAGGAGATGTTCAATTGACCATTGCCAACGTTCAGACCCAGTTTATTGTTAAGCAAGAGGTCAGAGAACACTGTTTCCATTCAGTAAATATGTAATGGCTAATTAAAATTGTTTCTGATCAACTACCAAATAAGTCATATACTCTAAGATACGTAGAAAAAAAGGAGACATATAAGTTTTGCATTCTAGCTTTAAAATCTACTTAGGAAACAAACATATATGTAACTTGGGGAGGGATGTGTTTCTGACACATATCGTAAAATATAACCAACAGAATAGTAATAACTTTAAGACTGTCTTTTTATTTATGGGTTAGGAGAAAAAAATTTTAAAGGAAGGCTAGACTACTAGGGAGTTTTTCTTTCTTCTTCGTGATTGTGTGTGTGTGTGTGTGTATGTGATTGTGCATGTGTGTGTTTGTTGTATGTATGTGTTTGTGTATACATACACACTTCTCACCTGAATTATGTCAGTCATTCAGATAGCTTGCTGGAGACCAATTCTCTCCTCTATAAACCACCCTGAATACAAAACTTTCCTAAACATGTTCTTCAAAACTTTGTATGATCTTGCCATATATGTGTGTGTGTTCACAGTTTCAGAAGATAAGTTCATCATTGGCCAGCTACGTGGTGATAGCAGCATGTGATAGGGCACCTTGTACTATAGTGAGACCAGGAAAACAGAGAGAATGTGATAGGAAAAGACCAAGAATAATACAGCCCTTAAGGTCTTGTCCCTGATGACCGACGTCTTTTGATTAGTCCCTTCCTCATAAATGCTACTACCAATTGGGGACCAGCTCTTCAAACACAAGAGTGTATGGGGCAGTTCACATTCAAGCCTTGCTATTGCCTTCTGTGATGTTAATGTTATCAATTTGACAGGGTCTAGAATCTCTGAGGAGACATGCCCATAAGGGATTACCATCATTAGGTTCACTAAAGTCAGAAGACCCACCCTAAAAATGGACAGCACCCTGGGCCTGGGGCCTGGGCTGCATAAAAAGGGCAAATCACTAGCAATCCTCATTCTCTGCTTCCTAACTGTGGACGGTGACGCAACCAAGACTTCCCTTCCATGATGGACTGTGTTCCCTTGAACTGTAAGCCAAAATGCCTTCTTCTTCCCTTAAAATGCTTGTTGTTGGGTGCTTTGTCACAGCAGTAAGAAAAATAATTAATAATGTTCCCTAGAAGACATTTTATGGGTAAGAACTTAGTTTTCAAAGAAAGTGGTCCATACCCTGATTCCAGAAAAAGGTGGTAGGTTTTGGAAAAGCAGGTGGGACTGGGAACAAGGACAAGGTTAAAGTTTGACTATGAAATGTCCTCATTGGCTCATGCAAACTTCTTGGTCCCCAGATGGTGGCACTATTTTAGGAAACTTTAGACGGCTGAGCCAACTTGGAAAATGTAGGCCACTGGAAGTGTCTGCAAGCTATCTTTGCCATGTTTCTTGTCTGACATGAGACAAAGAAGTGCTGTGCCACACACTTTCGCTGCCATGATGTTCTTCCCAATAATATGGGGCCAAGAAACCATGGACTGAGCCCTCTAAAACTGTGAGCCAAACTAAACGCGTCCTCCCTTAGGTTGCATCTATCAGATGTTTCATGACAATGATAAGTGAGAGCATGGGACCATCTTGGTTGTGTTGTTGTTGTTGTTTAGGCCTCCATTTCTTCACCAGTGAATTAGTCATATCATGCTAACCTGTGAGTTTTTGCAAGAATGAAGCACAACATTAACAACAAATTGTTCGACAAAATACTGAGCACATCAAAAGCATAAAGTGATTATTGCTGTGACCATTATTAGTTATGGAAACTGAAGGTGTGCCAGCAGGAGAGGACCAGGTCACACAAAGTTTTGAAGACAACATGCAGAGATGCTTGGGAAAGTTTTGCATTCAGGGTGGGTTAGAGAGAGGTGGTCTCCAGGTAGCTAGCGGAAAGGCTGATACAATTAGAGGAGAAGTGACATTTTAGCTCCCTCGGCTGCTGCTTATGACAATTTACCACAACTGGGTGGCTTAAAAACAACATAATTTTATTCTCTAACATTTCTCTGGAGGCCACGAGTCTGAAATCAAGGTGTCAGCAGGGTTTTCTTTCCTTAGAGGCTGCAGGCATCAAACTGTTTCTTGCCTCTTTCATCTTCTTGTGGCTGTGCTGTTGTTTGGTTTATCCTTACGTCACTCTATCCTCAAGGCTAACACTCACAAATCACTATGTTCATCCTCACACTGCCTTCTCTTGTTTATGTCATCTGTTATAGCTCCCTCTGCCTCCCATGGGGGTCCACAGGATTGCATTTAGTCTACCCAGATGTTGGGACTTAGCTGTAAAGTGGCCCCCACAGGTTTATGTGCTTGAATACTTGGTCCCCAGATGGAGATACTATTTGGGGAGGTTGTAGAATCCTTCTAGGGTACTGCTTCACTAGAGGAAGTCCATCTCTTTGATTCTTGGTCCACACCCTGAGCCAAAAATCAGCCCTCCTTCCATAAAGTTGTTTCTTCTTGGGATTCGGTTACAGCAATTGAAAAAGTAACTAATGCACCAGACAACCCAGCACCCATCGCAAAATCATCAGCTTACCCAGCACTCGGGGAGGGAGGCAGTGGCAGGCGGATCTCTGTGAGTTCGAGGCCAGCCTGGTCCACAAAGCGAATCCAGGACAGCCAAGGCTACACAGAGAAACTCTGTCTCGAAAATGAAAACAAAACAAAACAAAATCACTAGCTTAGTCATATTTTGGGGCATCCAACAGTCCCAAGTTCAAGTCAGCCAGGATTTTAGACTCTCAAATGCCATGGCTAAAAACAATGGCCTAGGAGATGTGTAAGGATGTAGCTAAGCAGTACTCAGTAGCCATTTACCCACTGAGATAGCAGTGAGACCTACCTCAGGAAGCCATGGTTGTATGGTAGGTAAAACTGATGAGCCTAGCCATGAAGGATGGAACATTAGAAACACTGCGCAAAGACAAATCCCATTATAAAAGACAGACCATAAAGGTTTGCTCTCCAAGCCATTGGAGGTGGGGGTTCTCTGCACATTTACAGCATTTCCTTCTTTTCCATCCCTGACACCACAGCACCAGGGCAGGGTTCTGCCTGGAAGATGTTAATGAATTCACTTCGCAGTCTTCAGACCTGGTGAGGATCCCCTTGCGAAGCTGTTGCAACTGCAATGTGTCAGAACAGATTGTTTACCATGCTACTGAAAACAGCCCTAAGCCCCGGGGACTGCTCTAAATTAGGAGGAAAACCAAGTTGTTGTTTTGGTTTTGGGTTTTTGTTTTTTGTTTTTGTTTTTGTTTTTTTTTTCCCAAGACAGCTAGTGCCCAAGCCAGGAACAGTTGCAGTACCTGGGAGGTTGAGCACGAGGTCAGTGTCAAAAATAGCCTGTGGGGCTTACTCACGTATAAGCTTGCAAAAGGGATGGTCTCCGGGAGCTCCAGTCACAAAGGAATACAGTCCCACTCATGCAGCTCAGCAGGAGATAAAAGTGATGTGCCTTTGAGTTTTCCTGTTAGGCAGGAAGAATTATGGGAGATTTTCGTTTTTCACAACAGTGTCTAATTATGTAGCTCTAGCTGTCCTGGAACTCGATATGTAGACCAGGCTGGCCTTGAACCAGGTTGGCCTGCCTCTGCCTCCCATGTCCTGAGATTAAAGGAGGGCACCACTAGGCCAGCTTGAGAGGGGAATTCTTGATGATCCTTAATCAGATACTTACTGGATGCCATTTTTTATTTAAAAATGAATTCTATGAATTGTGGTTCCATATCCCAGGGTGCATGAAGGGGCTACTTGCTGTATGTAGTTTAGCATCCAGTGGTCCCAAACCGCCAAGCACACAGGTGCAAGCGCTGTGCCAAGCTCTCGGCAGTGGTTGAGCAGGTCCCAGTGGCTGCAAAGGTAGTTCTGCTATTGCTGCCCGATCACTGGGCATCCACTGACCCATACTGCTGACCCCACAACTGTCTTCCCCTTTTATTATTCCCATCAACAAAGGCTCTGGCCTCAGTATTTTCACTTTCACCCTCCAAAAGAGGAAGGTAGGCTAGGTCTATCTTGTTCAGAGCAAGAAATGAAAACAAAACAAAAAAAAAAAAAAACCACTGACAGCCACAAATGAATGACTCCAAGTCCTCTGTGCCACATTTTCTTGCAGGCCACTGCTTCCTGCCAGTCACCAGGCATAACTAGAATGGAGGCAGGCCTGTCTCCAGGAGACACAGGACAGCACTCCCAGGTGGCTTTACACCACAGTCTGAACCGCTCTCACTAAACCTTGCCGTCCTTTTCCTGTGTAGGACTTGCAGTACGGTCTGACTACTTCCCCTCCGTCTCTCAGGGGCCTTCTAATGTCCTCACACAGGCTTTCTCTCTAGTTAACTTATTGCGTACGTATGTTTGCTTTTCAGAGGACTGGACTGAATAAGGTAAGCACGGGTCCACCAGGAGTTGCAGGAAGCACCAGCCGGTGGGAACAATGCTATTCCTTCAAAGATCAATTTTACTTCCTGGAGTACAAGTCACACCTATAGGACTGCAGCCCAAGGGCTCTAAGGGGCTTTTCTCAGTACCATTGCCTGCCTTTGTACTGTGCTAACTCGGAGAGGCTAGACTACATTTCCCAGAGTCCTACTCTTTCTGTGTTTCCTGTTAGGAGAGAATGGAGGGAGGCAGCCATTTTGTAAGTATATAAACTTGCTTTGCTAATTCACTCATTTACCTCACTGATGTTTGTCAACAACTGGATCTGCTTCTGAGCACCACTTCTCACCTAGCTTCCTGCTTCCTGCAGTTCTTTTGGTTTTTGGTGTGCGTGCATGCGTGCGTGCGTGTGCGTGTGTGTATGCGCACGCGCGCGCGCGCAGAGGTCAAAGGATCACCTTGGCTGTCATCCTCAGGTACACCTCCTTTGAAACAGGGTCTCTTATTGGCCTAGAGCTCACCAATCACATTAAAGTTCAATCGGCAAGTTCCTGGAATCCTTCCCCCTTTACTCCCCCAAGTGCTAGAATCAGAAGCCACAACCTTATCAGACAGGGGGCCCCATGCTTGCAAAGCAAAGTGCTTTACCTACTGAACTATCCCCCAGCCCTGGGTGCTTTTGTTCAGCCTTGGTTTCTGTACCCATTTCATCAAGGTTATAAGAATAAAACAAGATACAGGTTTCATCCTGGCCTTGTGGAATTCCCAAACTGGCTCTTCTAAGCTCCCTTCCCTGGCGTCCTGTCCATAGACTTTGTGTTAGCATATAGGAGATTCAGCTGGCCTGCCTTCAGGGTCCTAGCAACTGCTTATGTCATCACCTGCTGGATGACACCACCACCACCCAACCCCGCTAGCGCGCTCGTCTCTCGCTCCTAATCTCTTCTCTCCCTCTCCCTCTCGCCTCTCTCTCCCTTCTCTCTCACCCTCCTCTTTCGCCTCTCTCTTCTCTCTCCTCTCTCTCCCTCTCATCTCTCTCACTCTCTCTCCTCTCTCTCATCCGCCCTCTTCTCTCTCCAGTTTCCTCTCTGTGTGTCCTAGGCAGCCCCTTTCTCTCCTTCTCTCCCTCCCCCTCTCTACCCTCATGGCTCACTCACTGTCTCTACCCCTTCTCCAGACCCTCCTCGCCCAACCTCCACCCAGTAGACTTCTTTATACCAGACCTGTTGCATGGCATAATTCTTAGGGGTATGCATCTTGGCATGAGCCCTCATGGTAACATTCACACACACACACACACACACACACACACACACACACACACACACACATCCCGCTGCTACCACTCATTATAAATCATAACACTTTGGGTTCAGCATTAGTCAGTCAAGAAGGCAACCTACAAAGATGGCTTGGCTTACTAATTGTGCACGCGCGTGCGCGCGCGCACGCGCGCGCGTGTGTGTGTGTGTGTGTGTGTGTGTGTAAGGAATGCTACACTCTGTGTTCCTTCCCCTGCTTGCTTTGGGCAATGGAACATGTCAGGAACTGCTATAGGCATTTGGGCTTCACATAGAGCACACAGTACCGAGCCCCTACTCTGAAATCCAAGGTCAGACCTGGACATCAGCAACTCAAGGAAGGCAGAACCATTGAGAAGGCAGGTATGTACTCTCAGCCTTCCTGGAGCTGGGGGAAGGGTAGAATTACCATAGTCTGTGCTTGGGTAACATGCAGCAAAGTGGTCTACCCCACATCATAGCTCCTCTTCCAGAAAAGTTAATGGAGAAGAAACGTTTCATTAAGGTCCCCATCAGATTTAAAGGTCAAGTGGTAGATGTCACCAAGGAATTTCAGCATTTTTTTCTGCTGAGTGAAGACATGGTTGCATTTAAAATTATCTCGTTGTTAAGCCTGGGCATGGTGGCACAGGCAGGCAGATCATTGCAAGTCCAAGGCCAGCCTGGATTATATAATAAATTCTAGGCCAGTCAGTACTACATAATGAGGTTTTGTCTCAAAAAAGAAAAAGAAACTTGCTTCGTAAACTCAGGGGCTAGAAACAGCGTGGTTTTCCAGAAAAACCGTCCCTAGCTATGTGCCCTCACGTTACGTCCTTGGCAAGGAAAGCAACCAAAAGCAATCAATAGCATGTCTTCAACCACTTCCACACCGTTCCCAACCCCCTGGGTATAGAACAAGAATGCTACAAGTTTATCTGGAAAAGGGGCAGAGCTTAACCTTTGGATTACTGTCACTTCCAGCTCTCCTTTATCTCCCAGGGCCAGAGGTAAGCCTGGTTCCTTGTAATCTAAGCCAGGACTTCATAAACTTTTCCTATTGATAGCCCTTTTTTCACTCAAGACTTTTTTTAAAGATGTATTTTATTCTTAATTATGTGTGTATGCATGTCTATGTATGGGTATATGCACAAGAGTGCAGTGCCCATTGAGACCAGAGGAGGGCACCAAATCCCATGGAGCTGGAGTTCAGTTATGTCATCAAAGATTCAGAATCTAATGTTGGTCATCTCCCTTTAGGTAGAGAGTGGCTACTGTAGGTTCAGGTAGTGCTCTTCTTGTCTGTCTTTTAGTGTGTGTGTGTGTGTGTGTGTGTGTGTGTGTGTGTGTGTGTGTGTGTGTGTAAGGAGAGGCAGACACACATACTATCCAGAGATAAGACATTATTAAGTAAAACTTAATAAGCTTGAAGTCCCCCCCTCCCCCTTAGTGTCTGGCAGGCCTGATATTAGGACTTTTAATTCAAAGAAGTGTTCTTTTGTCAGACCCACAATTAATTAAGACCTGTGACAGTCAAAAAATAAAGTGATAAAACAGCTGTTTCCCAGGACCTTGATTTTGTTTGATCCTGAGTTCCATGGTCTTTAACAAGTAATTTAAAGTGTCCAGGGCTTGTTTTCCTCTATTCCTCATGAAAGAATTGACAACTGCAACCTGTGGGTTAAATGAGTTCATGCAAGAACTTAAATAAGTTCTCTGGAAGGACTGGGGAGGCCCAGTGGTTAGGAGCACTCACTCTTCTTCCACAGCACTCCTGTTTAATTGCCAGCACCACACTGTGCAGCAGCTCACAGCCGCCTCGGGGGAATCTGCCCTCTTCAGGCCTCATTAAGCACCTACACAAATGTGAGCACACTCGAGCACATGCGCACGCGTGCGCACACACACCACAAATAAATAAATAAGTAAATCCTTTCTAAAAACTAAATGCTAAATAACTAGCTGTTATGGTATAGTTTCAGGAGAATTAATTGATATACACAAAAGACTTAAATAATGCCTTTAATGTGGTAAGATTTTGGTCAGTCTTTGCTACCATAATCACTTCTGCTTAAAATAAAAAGGTAGAGGAAGGTGATCAGAGCATGGTGGCATGAGGACTTGACTCTCAGTCCCCAGAACCTACTTAAAGGTGGAATACATAGCATGCATGTCTGTAATGAGCACTGTAGGACTCTGCTGATTAAGGTGGAAGCCTGGCTTCTCCAGATATCCAGTTTCGAGGATAGCCAGCTCCTCGCAAGGTCTATGAAGAACGAACTCCCTTTCTCAGCGGGGCCCTCACCCCACCTGATTTGGCGATTCCAGATTTTTGTAAGGGGTGTCACATACTCCTAAAAGAAAATACAAACACAGAAAATCCAGGGAAATACCTCCATCCCATGCTGAGATCTTAGCCTCCAACAAACAGTCTTTAATTATACCTTGGGTGCCATCCTCTCCCACATAGGATAATTAAGTACTGTCTTCCTTCCTGTGATAACGGCTCCATGTTACAAGGCACAATATCACTGTATGTAGATGAGATATCCTGGGTCCTTTAGCCCTAGTGAATCAGACACATTCACCCTCACTTCCCAGGGTTTTATAAATCCCTAATTCATAAGTAAAGTTGACTTGGCTTGACTTCTCATTCCACCATGACCATCTCAGACACCATGGGGAGTTGGCGGGGGACCATCCACCACTGGATGCCTGGTCATCAGGCTGCAATGGCAGAGAGGCTGGGAACCTGCCTCTGTCCCTAAGTGACAAGCTGCTGGGGAAGCACTCACCTAGCCAATGTCTTGCTCTGTCTGCCTGCGGGTTTCTGGTATCCATCTGCAGTCTGCATCCCTCTCCCCCTGTTGTGCTGAGCACTGGACCAGGATGTAGACATGCAAGGTCCCAGACCTGTGGGACCCACACAGGTGCTACAGAACCACACAGCACCTCTAAAGGGAGATGGGAGGTGGAAAAAAGAGAATCCTCTGTCTCAAACAAGTGGGAAGGCAAGGACTGACATTCAAGGTTGACCTCTGACTTCCAAACACACGCTGTGGCACACATGTACCTACATTAACACACATGTATGTGTAGATACATGCATATACAAATAAAGGAGGAAGCTCATACACATAAGTCCTTGATATAGTGCTCATATGTGCGTGGAGCTCATTTGCATAAATCCACTAACGGTAGCAAATTAGAAAACCAGATCAGAATTGTTAAAACAATGAAACTACTATCGTTTCAATACCATGAACTAAACATGTTTTAGTACACGTTTTTCTCCACAATACATGTTTCTCTGTTCCATTGTTCAATCCAGAATTTTAGGGAGCATTTTATTATCTTCTCTTTTTAGCATCTAGGACAGGTCCACGTTCTTTGTTTCTCAAAGCTGTGGCACTTTTGATGGAGGCTGGTCTGTAAGTCTATAGCGTGTCTTCCCTTCAGAGTTTGATGGACTCTCACGATTAGATCAGGGTTCTGAATTCTCGACCAGATCATTAGAGAAGTGATTATTCTGTCCTTCTCAGCGCATAGACTCAGGGAGCATGTGAGGTTAATATCTTATTACTTGTGATGTAAATACTGGCCACTTATCTTCGATGACATGGGCAAAGTTTCTCCACTGTAAAGTTACCAGTCCCCCACCACCACCTTGATCATTGATCAGTATTTGCAGATAGCGTGAAAACTGTCAGAATCAAAATGAAGTCAATGTGTCATCTCAAACCAATAAAGTAAAATAAAATGGAGCTGCAATATTGTGAAGAAAATGATCGTCACAAATGGCTGCCTGGTGGCAATGGTCACCTTCTACATGGCTACCACGACTGTGAACAAAGCTTCCACAAGGACATCTGCCCACAACTGTCTGCCTGACTTCACACCAGCACCGCTCGCCATGAGTCCCCACGGCTAAATACCACTGTTTCAAAATAATTTACGCAGTCATCCTCAGATCTCACCTTTAAAAGCCTCCCTTTGCCTCCCCATCTTTGAAGCTTGTCATGGTTTACCTTGGCACATGTGTTCCCATGGCAATGCTACTGACTCTCTCCCCAAAAGTGGTCGAGCTCAGTCGGGCAAACAAAACCACCCTCATCCTCATCAGAACAGAAGAGTCCATCAATCGTGATAGGGCTAGTTGACCAATGGCATTCTTACATAGATGGGCATGGGGAAGACACTGGACCCTCCCCTGGGAGTCCGGATACTCCGCGTGGCTATTAGGATGTCATTCTGCACTAATTTCTTGTGGCTGCTGGAGCTGTTAAAAGAAGGAGGCTCCATTTATCCTGCTATAGGAAATCCATTATCCACGCTGGGTGAAGGCTTTGCAGTGTTGATGCTTTGGGGTCACCCATTCTCCTGAGTGACCTCCTCACTTGTGCTTTATAACTAAGCTTTCACCGGTTCCCCGGGATGACTTTCTTGGCTTGTCATTGTGGTGTTTTGAAGAGTAAGGGAGCAGGTGCATGATGTTCACATCTCCCCAGGAAGTAGCACCGAATGGGTTCAATGTTTTAGAAAAATCTCTGTCTCTGTGATTGATGTTTAATTAGCAGGAGGTGTGTGTGTGTGTGTGTGTGTGTGTGTGTGTGTGTGTGTGTGTGTGTGTGTGATTGAGGTGGGGGTATGACATGTGTGCACATATGTGTAGGTGCACACATATGCACCAGAGCACATGTGTGGAGATCAGAGGACCTTGGGAGTTCATTCTTGTCTCTCATCTTGTTTGAGACAGGGTCTCTTGACAGGAAAGTTTGAGTCTAGAATAATATTCTGCATTTCCTCAACTTTAAGGTTTTCTTTATGTGTATGTAGGTGTGATTGCCTGTCTGTTTGTGAAGCACATAGGTACATGTGTCTGCAGAGGTCAGAAGAGGATTCCAGGTTTACTACAGCTGGAGTTACAGAAGGCTTTAATCCACCTGGCATGGGTGCTGGGAACTGAGCCAACATCCTCTGGGTAAATAACCAGAATCTGGAAACAACTTAAATGTCCCTCAGTCGAAGAATGGATAAAGAAACTGTGGTACATTTACACTTTGGGATACTATTCAGCTATTAAAAACAAGGAAATCTTGAAACTTGCAGGCAAGTGGATGGAACTAGAAATAATCATCCTGAGTGAGTTAACCCAGACCCAGAAAGATACACATGGTATATACTCACTTATAATTGGACACTAGCCCAACAGGGATGTCCTCTGAGAGTCTTCATTCAGTGGGGGATTGGGACAGATGCTGGAACTTCCTACTGGGACTCCAGGTGAGAGAGGTAATTGAGAATGGGGAAGTAGAAAGATCCAAAGGGTCCAGGAACCCTACAAGAAGACCATCAAAGCTGGCAGATCTGGACCCAGGGGGTCTGCTCAAACTGCTATACCAACCACGGACAATGCATGCAGTAAACCTAATCCCCTATTCAGATCTAGTCAATGGGCAGCACATTCTCCACAGTTGTGTGGAGAGTGAAAACTGACTCTGGCATAAACTCTGGTGCCCCCTATTTGACCACTTCCCCTTGGTGGGGAGGCCTAGTGGCACACAAAGGAAGGGTAAGCATGTTACCAGGATGAGACCTGACAGGCTGTGATCATGGTGTAGGGGGAAGGTCCCTTTCTGTCACAGGCCTAGGTGAGGGGAATAGGGTGAAAGAGGGAAGGAAGGGGGAATGAGAAGATACAAGTGAGGGGGACCAATTAAGATGTAATCTGAATGAATTATTTAAATAAAAAAAATTTTAGAGCAGCAAATGCCCTTAGTTCCAGTCCTTCCTCAAAGTTTTGCCCACTAATTTAAGCATTCATTAGTGTATTTTCAATAATTATTACCATTGTGTTTACCTAATGACTGTTTTTCTTCATTTCCTTTACATTAATTAGAATTCTCCAAGAAAAGCTGCCCCTCTTGGCCCTATCTACTTAGTTATTTCATTATTTATGTCAGTGTGGATTCATAGATAATATACTTTATGGGGTATAATATAATACCATCCTTATTTGCTTTTTTGCTTAAATTATTTCAATTAGAAGCTCCTTCAAGTTGATTGATTCGCACAATGCTTCTGTGACTTCCATCCCTTTTCAGACACTTTCTCAAATTCATACCACAAACCTGACAGGATTTGTAGTGCGTCCTCCCCACCCCACCCACCCCGACCCCCGAGCCATCCTGCCCACACCATCTGGCACATTCTCAAGTCTTGTATCTTCTACACCATGAGGCCCCCAGAACCAAGCCTTCTGGAACCACCCGCACATGCCAAGGCCTATCCCCCATATGTGGCTCCTGCACTGGAAGAAGCTTAGAATCTCACATTCAAACACATGAGTCTATGGGGGCTTAAAAGCATTCAATGTATCCTTGCTTAAGAGAAAAACAACTCAATGGGTCCAGAGGGGACTGAGTCAGTGGGATGGCCTGCCTCTGGGAAACAGGAAATCACTGCTATCTCCCAGGGCTTGCAGTTCTGAAAGGTTCCATTTCGCTAGGCACCTCTCCACACTTGGCATTTCTCAAAACTAAAACATAAAATCACATTTCTTAAATGAAGTGATCAGCTCTAAAGAATTGTCCGAAGCAAACATCCAGCCAGCTCTCTAAGCCCCTCTCAAGTTCTTTGAACTTCTTTATCAGCCAGTGCTGGTGGTGCCTCTCAAAACTGGTTCCCTGAAAAGCAATTCCTTTCCAAATGCAGTTCCCCTCCCCCCCCCCCACCCCGCTTAGAAGTTCATCTTGGACCTTTGGTTGCCTGTGTGTTTATTCTGCAGAGAAAGAGGCTATCGTGTTTAGGAGTGCATGCAACAGTGAGGCTGGAAAGGACTAATAATAGAAAAGTTTTTGAGCCTCCCTGGAAACGTGTGAAGGCGTTTTTTACTGCGTTTACACAGTTGAAAGAATGTGGAGTGTTGACAGTCCTGGCAGGCTCAACAGATAAAAACTGCTGCTTGAATATGGCAAGGAACCAGCGCACGTATGTGTCTGTGTCTGTATGTCTATGTCTGTGTGTCTGTATGTCTCTGTCTGTGTCTGTGTGTGTCTAAGAGAGAGAAAAACAGAGAGGTAGAAACTGAGTATAAATGGCATGTCTATGTTCTTTCTTTGTATGGTCTTCAGTCATTTACTACATTAAAAATCCCTGGCCAGGTGTGGTGGCACACACCTTTATTTAATCCCAGCACTCGGGGGGCAGAGGCAGGCAGACCACCATGAATTTGAGGCCATCCTGGTCTACAAAGCAAGTCAAAGACAGCCAAGGCTACACAGAGAAACCCTGTCTCAGAAAAAGAAAAAAAAAAAAAAAAAAACCCTAACCTCAGAATGAGGGAATTCCTTTGAATGATCCAAAGAAACCAAGACAATGGAGAAAGGCAGGGAATAAGTGTGGGGGGAGACAGGAGAGGACAGGGAGGGGAGGAGAGAGTGAGGAAAGAGAAGAGACTGATTTGTTCCCTCCCCTCACACACAGCCTTCCTAAAATCAACATTTCCAGCACATTCGCAATCAATCTGAAGTAAGGTTACACGTCAGTACCCAAGGCAGTTTGCATTACAGTTTGTGTAAGCGTCACAAATTCTATGTTACATATTCAATACAGACTATGTTACACATTCTATACAACTTGGACAAATACATGTAAATGACATGTAACTCCTTATTATCAAACAGAACACTTTTGTTGCCCTATAAAGCTCTCTTTGTCCTGCCTGTTCCTCCCTCCCTCCCGCTTAGCTCCTGGAAACCATCTGCTTCCGTCTGTTTTTGTTATGGTTTGTTTGTCTTTTCTTTTACTTTTCCGGGATACCACATGTGGAACTGCCCAGAGTGTAGCCCTTTCTCCTTGACATCATTCATATAGTAATACTCACTTAAGGTCTCCATGCCGCTTCATGGTTTGACAGCTCAGTGCAGGACCATGTGCTACCCTATGGATGTACATTCATTTCTTGGTCCATTTTCCTGCCTGGGGGCATCATGGTCACTTCCAACTTTAGCCGATTATAAATACAGCTTCTATAGACATACTGGTATGGAGGATGTCTTGTGTGTATGTAGCAACTGTCAATAAAGAGCTAATTGGTCAATCAGCTGGGCAGAAGGACAGGATGTGGAAAGTAGGACTTCCTAGTAAGGAGAAAGGAACTCTGGGAAGGGAAGAGAGAAACGTCTTTCTGCCAGGAGACGTGGAGGAAGATAGGTGTGCTAGCGAATGCTGGGAGGATTGCTGAGAACGTGGCTGTGGGAACAGGCTGATGGAGTAGAAGCCATGCCAAGAGTCATCAGATGGCAAGCAATAGGCTCTGATGTGGGTTTTAAAGGTACTAGGATTAGAATAGCTCAGATTCTGCCCAGCATAGTGCTTACAGCTTAAAAATAAATCATAATCTCTCTGTGTCTGTCATTGGGGAACTAGCTGATTAAAGAAAACTACTGCCTTAATAACTTACTGTATTAGTTTTTACAGAAAGAATAATTCATCATTCAACATACTGGTGCAGGTTTTGTGTGGACATATACTAGATGTACATAAGTAGCATCTTGTAGGGCTGGACTAATGGCTCAGCTATTAAGAACACTGGCTGCTCTTCTAGAAGACCCCAGTTCAGTTTCCAGCACTAAGGTTGGGTAGCTCATAACCTGTGACTCCAGCTCCAAGGGCTCCAGCACCTCTTTATGGCTTTCATGGGAGCCTGCACACACATGATACACTTTCATGCAGACACACACACACACACACACACACATGAATAAAGCTTATTTTAAATGTTTTTTAAAAGCAAGCAGCATCTAGCAATTTTCACTTGTGATATCACCGTAGTGTGGTGTCCAGCTTCTTTCATAGGCTTGTTATCTATCTATGGATCTCTTTGGGTGACATACACTTAAGTCTCAAGTATTTATCAGTCAGATTGGTCACTTTCTCCTATCCAAGTCCTAAGAGTTACCTGTGTATTTTGGGTAACAATACTGGGGAACATGCTAATCTATGGACTAGGAGTTTCGTTGAATGATTATTAATGTTTAGTATTGAATTTTTATTTCAGTGAAATCAGCAGTTACTCCTTAGCCAGCTTTACACCCAAATAACTGCACAGAGAGACCAGGATCTATTTAATTAGCCCATAGCACAGTGCTGTGCAATAATTACTCCATCCTAAACTTCCAAGCTAGTATAATTTCCTCCCACTCAGATTTCCCATCTGTACTTGCTTTTAAATCATCTCTGAGGCCCAGTTCATTTCTCCTGATGTTTCCAGGTCTCTCCTCATGGCTCCATCCTCTCCTCCTCTCTCTCCTGCCCTCACTCGATCAGGATGTCCCATGCTATTCTCTGCTATTGCTCAGCATTGGCTACTTTGTTTTTATTGACATGACGGAGAACAAATGGTGACCTGTTTACACAAACTTGAAACTGGAGGTACTTAGAATAAACATCACAATGCAGTGTCCGGATTGATCCAGAGAGTCGGGTGGAGAGATCAGCATTTGGATAAACCAGGGTAAACTGCACACAGTCCACAGGAACATTATGCCAAGAGAGTTTTACATTTTGTTAAAGTCCTGCTTATCGTTCAGCCCTTTGGGGAACATTCCTTTGGCGTTGTGTCTAAAAACTCAATTGTGCCCAAACTCCTCTAGACTTTCTCCCAAGTGACCTTTTGGTTATTTATAAAATAAGGGGATAGTCCTCACAGTGGTCATCACATACAAGAGTCCAAGTGGCACCTGTCATCAAAATTTCCATCTGACTTCTTTATTTAAATTCAGCTTCATATGTTTATTATGGTTTCATCTTAAAGGTTTAATTTGTGTTTCCCTGCTGACTAGTGATGCTGCAGGCCTCCAAGCCTCAAGGTGTGTTTCTCAGTTCCCCCCTGCCACGAGCATGTGTTCCTTTCTTTTGACTTCATGCTAAACCTGGCCTCCGGAGAATATGTGATAATTGGAAACAAATGTATAAACTCCCAGTGACCCAAACTTGCCTGCTCAGCTGATTCCTCTATCATCCAAGATGAAAGCTGACACATTTCCCAAACTTTCTTCACCTTCCACTTTGCTTGCATCACAAATATCCTTCTAGGGTTTTGTGGTCTCATGGCTTTTGGCCATTGGTGGCACCTAGTGTGATGGGTGGAGCACAGACACCC